>NC_092007.1:9001437-9008937 GCF_044704955.1 Pristiophorus japonicus | reverse complement strand
TCCCTCTCACTCTCTCTCTCCTTCGCTTTCTCTCACCTCTATCCCTCTCTCTCTCTCTCTCACCTCTATCCCTCTCTCTCTCTCTCTCTCACCTCTATCCCTCTCTCTCTCTCTCTCACCTCTATCCCTCTCTCTCTCTCTCTCTCCTTCGCTTTCTCTCACCTCTATCCCTCTCTCTCTCTCTCTCTCCTCTATCCCTCTCTCTCTCTCTCACCTCTATCCCTCTCTCTCTCTCTCTCACCTCTATCCCTCTCTCTCTCTCTCTCACCTCTATCCCTCTCTCTCTCTCTCTCTCCTTCGCTTTCTCTCACCTCTATCCCTCTCTCTCTCTCTCTCACCTCTATCCCTCTCTCTCTCTCTCCTTCGCTTTCTCTCTCCTCTATCCCTCTCTCTCTCTCTCTCTCACCTCTATCCCTCTCTCTCTCTCTCTCACCTCTATCCCTCTCTCTCTCTCTCTCACCTCTATCCCTCTCTCTCTCTCTCTCACCTCTATCCCTCTCTCTCTCTCTCTCTCCTTCGCTTTCTCTCACCTCTATCCCTCTCTCTCTCTCTCCTCTATCCCTCTCTCTCTCTCTCACCTCTATCCCTCTCTCTCTCTCTCACCTCTATCCCTCTCTCTCTCTCTCTCACCTCTATCCCTCTCTCTCTCTCTCACCTCTATCCCTCTCTCTCTCTCTCTCTCACCTCTATCCCTCTCACTCTCTCTCTCCTTCGCTTTCTCTCACCTCTATCCCTCTCTCTCTCTCTCTCACCTCTATCCCTCTCTCTCTCTCTCTCACCTCTATCCCTCTCTCTCTCTCTCTCACCTCTATCCCTCTCTCTCTCTCTCTCTCCTTCGCTTTCTCTCACCTCTATCCCTCTCTCTCTCTCTCTCACCTCTATCCCTCTCTCTCTCTCTCTCACCTCTATCCCTCTCTCTCTCTCTCTCACCTCTATCCCTCTCTCTCTCTCTCACCTCTATCCCTCTCTCTCTCTCTCTCTCTCACCTCTATCCCTCTCTCTCTCTCTCTCTCCTTCGCTTTCTCTCACCTCTATCCCTCTCTTTCTCTCTCTCACCTCTATCCCTCTCTCTCTCTCTCTCTCCTTCGCTTTCTCTCTCCTCTATCCCTCTCTCTCTGTTTCGCTCTCTCTGTCGCCCTCCTACTTTAAGAACGCTCCTGAAAACCGACCTCTTTGCCCCAAACATCTGGCTGCCCGTCGGAATGGGCGCCTTGGTGCGGGTGTGTGCATTCCCGTGACGAGCCCTGCAACATTTTATTTTGCCAAAGACGCTGTACAATTGCAAATTGTCGTGGTTCAAAGTCTTGTCACTCCCTCACCAACAGGGGCGGAAGATTCGGCCTGGGTAATTTAGGCAGGCCTCAAACTCCGGGCAGAGGCCTTGTCCTTAGCAACGGGCTGTAGCCAGGTCCTAGCGGGGTCTGCGCTCCTCTCTTCCCCGCCCCGCTCCCCCACCCCGCCGATCCCCTCCCCTACACGTCTCACCTCTCCAACCCCGCTCGACAAACCCCTCCGCCTCAGCTGTGGTCTTTGTGTGTGGTTGTGTGTCTTTCCCTTCCCGAGGGCAAGGGGTTTTATTTGCCCTGCTGCGAATTCTCGGAGCAGAGCTGTCAGAGACAGGTGTGGCAAGGAAGGATACTGAACAATGCTTCATCTGGAAACCAGGGCTACAGACAGCGGAGCGGCCCACAGAACGATAATTGCGCCTCGCGGAACAGGTTGCCATGGGAGACGGCATTCCTTTCTCCTGGAAAGAAAGGGCCTTTGCATTTCTCATCACCATCGGCAGTCCCTCGGAGTCGAGGAAGACTTGTTCCCACTCTAAAAGTGAGTTCTCAGGTGACTGAACAGTCCCAATACGGGGAACCACAGTCCCTGTCACAGGTGGGACAGACAGTGGTTGAGGGAAGGGGAGGGTGGGACTGGTTTGCCGCACGCTCCTTCCGCTGCCTGCGCTTGGTTTCTGCACGCTCTTGGCGACGAGACTCGAGGTGCTCAGCGCCCTCCCGGATGCACTTCCTCCACTTAGGGCGGACTGGTCTTTGGGCCAGGGACTCCCAGGTGTCGGTGGGGATGTTGCACTTTATCAGGGGAGGCTTTGAGGGTGGTCCCTTGTAACGTTTCCTCTGCCCACCTGGGGCTCGCTTGCCGTGAAGGAGTTCCGAGTCGAGCGCTCGCTTTGGGGAGTCTCGTGTCTGGGGGCCATGCGGACAATGTGGCCCTGCCCAGCGGAGCTGGTCGAGTGTGGTCAGTGCTTCGATGCTGGGGATGTTGGCCTGGTCGAGGACGCTAACGTTGGTGCGTTTCACCACCCTGAGTGAAGAAATTCCTCCTCATCTCAGTCCTATATTCTATATTCTCCAGCCACGGGTCAGCATATATTGAGGGATAACTATTGGGCACAACACACCTGCTCTACTTTCAATAGTGGCCGTGGGATCTTTTACATCCACCTGAGAGGGCAGACGGGGCCTCGCCTTAAAGTACCTTCCGAAAGTACTGCCCCTCCGACAGTGCGGCACTCCCTCAGTACTGCCCCTCCGACAGTACGGCACTCCCTCAGTACTGCCCCTCCGATAGTGCAGCACTCCCTCAGTACTGTCCCTCTGACAGTGCGGCGCTCCCTCAGTACTGCCCCTCCGACAGTGCGGCGCTCCCTCAGTACTGCCCCTCCGGCAATGCGGCGCTCCCTCAGTACTGCCCCTCCGACAGTGCGGCGCTCCCTCAGTACTGCCCCTCCGGCAGTGCGGCGCTCCCTCAGTACTGCCCCTCCGACAGTGCGGCACTCCCTCAGTACTGCCCCTCCGACAGTGAGGCGCTCCCTCAGTACTGCCCCTCCGACAGTGCGGCGCTCTCTCAGTACTGCCCCTCCGACAGTGCGGCGCTCCCTCAGTACCGCCCCTCCGACAGTGAGGCGCTCCCTCAGTACTGCCCCTCCGACAGTGCGGCGCTCCCTCAGTACCGCCCCTCCGACAGTGCGGCGCTCCCTCAGTACCGCCCCTCCGACAGTGAGGCGCTCCCTCAGTACTGCCCCTCCGACAGTACGGCGCTCCCTCAGCACTGCACTGGGTGTTTCAGCCGAGATTTCTGTGCTCGAGTCCCTGGAGTGGGACTTGAACCCACAACCTTCTGACCCGCCAGCGAGGGTGTACCCCACTGAGCCACGGGTGACAAAATTGTGCCGAATGCTATCCTGCACATCGATCGCCCGTCAGTTCCCAGTGCAATGATTTTAAATCCCATATCTTCATTTTTATGTCTCTGCAGTTTTGCTATCGCTTACTCCGACAACCAGCTCGACATCCCAGCACACTCTGCTCGTCTTAGTTGTGTCTTCCCCCCAACCCTTCTCGGCTCCTCCATCAGTGAAATCTCCTCCTCTCAAGATACAGAGTAAAGCTCCCTCTACACTGTCCCATCAAACACTCCCAGGGCAGGTACAGGTACAGGGGGTTAGATACAGAGTAAAGCTCCCTCTACACTGTCCCATCAAACACTCCCAGGGCAGGTACAGCTCGGGGTTAGATACAGAGTAAAGCTCCCGATACACTGTCCCATCAAACACTCTCAGGGCAGGTACAGCACGGGGTTAGATACAGAGTAAAGCTCCCTCTACACTGTCCCATCAAACACTCCCAGGGCAGGTACAGGTACAGGGGGTTAGATACAGAGTAAAGCTCCCTCTACACTGTCCCATCAAACACTCCCAGGGCAGGTACAGGTACAGCACGGGGTTAGATACAGAGTAAAGCTCCCTCTACACTGTCCCGTCAAACACTCCCAGGGCAGGTACAGCACGGGGTTAGATACAGAGTAAATCTCCCTCTACACTGTCCCATCAAACACTCTCAGGTCAGGTACAGGGGGTTAGATACAGAGTAAAGCTCCCTCTACACTGTCCCATCAAACACTCCCAGGGCAGGTACAGCACGGAGTTAGATACAGATTAAAGCTCCCTCTACACTGTCCCATCACACACTCCCAGGGCAGGTACAGGTACAGCACGGGGTTAGATACAGAGTAAAGCTCCCTCGACACTGTCCCATCACACACTCCCAGGGCAGGTACAGGTACAGCACGGGGTTCGATACAGAGTAAAGCTCCCTCTACACTGTCCCGTCAAACACTCCCAGTGCAGGTACAGGTACAGCACGGGGTTAGATACAGAGGGTCTGTAGTCTGTGAGTGCACACATTAGTGTGTGGAACGATCGGACAGATTTGTCAGTTCCCTCTCCTAGAATGATTCCCTGCTGTATAACAGGGTAAAGTTCAAAAGTCCAGTCCTACGATGCAGCCACGCGTCCTTAAGGAGACAATGCAGGGAGAAGTGAGAGAGAGAGAGAGGGCGACAGAGAGAGAGAGAGAGAGAGAGAGAGACAGAGAGAGAGAGAGAGACAGAGAGAGAGAGAGAGACAGCGAGAGAGAGAGACAGAGAGAGAGAGAGAGAGAGAGAGAGAGAGACAGAGAGACAGAGAGAGAGACACCGTCAGAGAGAGAGACAGAGAGAGAGAGACAGAGAGAGAGAGACAGTGAGAGAGACAGAGAGACAGAGAGAGAGAGAGAGAGACAGAGAGCGAGAGAGAGCGAGAGAGACAGAAAGAGAGAGAGACAGACAGACAGAGTGAGAGAGAGAGCGAGCGAGAGAGACAGAGCGAGACAGAGAGAGACACAGAGAGACAGAGAAAGAGACAGAGAACCAGAGGCAGACAGAGAGACAGAGTGAGAGAGAGAGCGAGAGAGAGAGAGAGAGAGACAGAGCGAGACACAGAGAGAGAGACAGAGAGACAGAGAGAAAGACAGAGAGAGAGACAGAGTGAGAGAGAGAGCGAGAGAGAGCGAGAGAGAGAGAGACACAGAGAGACATAGAGAGACAGAGAGAGAGAGACAGAGAGACAGAGAGAGAGACAGAGCGAGAGATAGAGTGAGAGAGAGCGAGAGAGAGAGAGACGGAGAGTGGGGTTAGCCCGTTCTGTCGCCTCTATCCAGTGACAGCAGACAATGTTCCCGAGGCGGGAGAGCGAGGTCAAAAGGCTCCAGCGGTGGTTCCGGGGGTGGGGGGCGGGGCCAAGGTTCCTCACCCTCACGGTCTCTCGCTCCGCTCCCTCCTCTGTGCACGTTGACTCAGCGAGCAGAGAGGGTCAGCGGGCAGAGCCTGGCGTTGGACTGCTTGCATGCTCCTGTTTGGTTGCTTTAAACGTCGGCTCACATGCTCACACACACACACGCTCGGTTGTAGTAATGGCAGGGTCTGGTCTTGATTAAAACTTCATAACTACACAAAACACCGGGGTGAAAGTCACCGAGATGTCGGGGCTGAAAATTCCCTCCCCCCGCGGATTGGGGCGGACCTGGGGGTCCTTCTGCATGAAACACAAAAAGTTAGTTTGCAGGTACAGCAAGTGATCAGGAAGGCCAATGGTATCTTGGCCTTTATTGCAAAGGGGATGGAGTATAAAAGCAGGGAACTCTTGCTCCAGTTATACAGGGTATTGGTGAGGCCACACCTGGAGTACTGCGTGCAGTTTTGGTCTCCGTATTTACGAAAGGATATACTTGCTTTGGAGGCAGTTCAGAGAAGGTTCACTCGGTTGATTCCGGGGATGAGGGGGTTGACTTATGAGGAAAGGTTGAGTAGGTTGGGCCTCTACTCATTGGAGTTCAGAAGAATGAGAGGTGATCTTATCGAAACCTATCAGATTATGAGGGGGCTTGACAAGGTGGATGCAGAGAGGATGTTCCCACTGATGGAGCAGACGAGAACTAGGGGGCATGGTCTTAGAATAAGGGGCCGCCCATTTAAAACTGAGATGAGGAGGAATTTCTTCTCTCAGAGGGTTGTAAATCTGTGGAATTCTCTGCCCCAGAGAGCTGTGGAGGCTGGGTCATTGAATATATTTAAGGTGGAGATAGACAGATTTTTGAGCGATAAGGGAGTGAAGGGTTATGGGGAGCGGGCGGGGAAGTGGAGCTGAGTCCATGATCGGATCAGCCACGATGGTATTAAATGGCGGAGCAGGCTCGAGGGGCCTGCTCCTATTTCTTATGTTCTTATAATTCGAATTATGTGACGAATTACCGCCCGAAAATCGATGGGGCCGGGGAATAGAGGGAAATTGCTCCGTTCTTCAACAAAAAACAAATCGGGGCGGGTTTTGGGGACAGCTGAGAGGCAGAAGCCGGGCGGGCTCAGAGTGCAGTGTTGGCCGACAATGAAAATAAAACTGCCGACCACAGTGGGGCACTCAGGGACACTCAGTTTCCGCCTGGAGACGCTGTCACGCGTAATTCTGCATTTTGGAGAGGACTTAGCTCGAAGAGGCGGTAACAGGCCTGAAGGGAAGGGGGAAATTTTGTCCCCGAACACTTCACAATACTCTCCCTGCTCTCGAGACACACACACACACGTTCCATTTTCCAGTGTGTCTCCACTAAAACAGCGTTCGCTCACACCTCTTGTACCAAATCAGATCTTTGAACTCAATATCCCAGACGTAATATCAATAAATCATGGTACATCAAAACTACACACAAATACGGACAAACTGACAACGTGAACTCAACAAGCTGCCACTCAATCTCCTGAAATTGGTATACTGCCACAATCAACTCTTGCAATGAATTTTATTGCCATAACACACAGGTGACCAAACTGACACATTTGAATATGGCCAAATGTCTCTTACACCATCGATCATCTCCTTTCCTGTGGAGATATTCTCTGCTTTGATCTGAAACTTCATATTCAGAGGTTGCCTGAGGAAGAGAGTGTTCGAAGACCAGGCCCTCAAATCCACCACCAAGCTCATGGTCGACAGGGCTGTAGTGATACCCGCCCTCCTGTATGGCTCAGAGACATGGACCATGTACAGTAGACACCTCAAGTCGCTGGAGAAATACCACCAACGATGTCTCCGCGAGATCCTGCAAATCCCCCGGGAGGACAGACGCACCAACGTTAGCGTCCTCGACCAGGCCAACATCCCCAGCATCGAAGCACTGACCACACTCGACCAGCTCCGCTGGGCAGGGCCACATTGTCCACATGTCCCCAGACGCGAGACTCCCAAAGCAAGCGCTCTACTCGGAACTCCCACACGTCAAGCGAGCCCCAGGTGGGCAGAGGAAACGTTACAAGGGACCACCCTCAAAGCCTCCCTGATAAAGTGCAACATCCCCACCGACACCTGGGAGTCCCTGGGCCCAAAGACCAGTCCGCCCTAAGTGGAGGAAGTGCATCCGGGAGGGCGCTGAGCACCTCGAGTCTCGTCGCCGAGAGCGTGCAGAAACCAAGCGCAGGCAGCGGAAGGAGCGTGCGGCAAACCAGTCCCACCCTCCCCTTCCCTCAACCACTGTCTGTCCCACCTGTGACAGGGACTGTGGCTCCCGTATTGGGACTGTTCAGTCACCTGAGAACTCACTTCAGGAGTGCAAGCAAGTCTTCCTCGACTCCGAGGGACTGCCGATGATGATATGATAATCAGAAAAACTGCTTCAACTG
>NC_092007.1:8963937-8996437 GCF_044704955.1 Pristiophorus japonicus | reverse complement strand
AGTGAATTTGGGTGAGGAATGAACGACACAGAGCTTGTGCAAACAACATTTAACCAACTCGAAACTCATTGAAGGCAGACCCGCAGATCTGACAGGGCATGTAATGAAAGCAGCAGAAACACAAACGATTTACACCGTCTATATTTATTTAACATCAGCGATATTTCATCATCCCGAGCCCTGGGAATTAAACTGCACACGTCAGCATTCTCAGAACACAAGAAATAGGAGCAGGAGTCGGCCATTCGGCCCCTCGAGTCTGCTCCGCCATTTAATACGATCACGGCTGATCCGATCATGGACTCAGCTCCACTTCCCCGCCCGCTCCCCATAACCCTTCACTCCCTTATCGCTCAAAAATCTGTCTATTTCCGCCTTAAATATATTCAATGACCCAGCCTCCACAGCTCTCTGGGGCAGAGAATTCCACAGATTTACAACCCTCTGAGAGAAGAAATTCCTCCTCATCTCAGTTTTAAATGGGCGGCCCCTTATTCTGAGACCATACCCCCTAGTTCTAGTCTCCCCCATCAGTGGAAACATCCTCTCTGCATCCACCTTGTCGAGCCCCCCTCATAATCTGATACGTTTCGATAAGATCACCTCTCATTCTTCTGAACTCCAATGAGTAGAGGCCCAACCTACTCAACCTTTCCTCATAAGTCAACCCCCTCATCCCCGGAATCAACCGAGTGAACCTTCTCTGAACTGCCTCCAAAGCAAGTCTATCCTTCCTTAAATTAGGACACCAAAATTGCAGCTGTTTCGATGATATGATGCACAACTTGCATTTAAATAGCATCTTTAACGTAGTAAAACCTCCCAAGGCGCCTCCACAGAAGCGATTATCAAGCAACATTTGACCCCGAGCCACATAAGGAGATATCAGGGACAGGCGACCAAAAGCTGGGTCAAAGAGCTCGGATTTAAGGAGCGTCTTAAATGGTGGAGAGATAGAGAGGGGGAGAGGTTTAGTGAGGGAGTTCCAGAGCTTGGGGGCCCAGGCAGCTGAAGACATGGCCACCGATGGTGGAGCGATGGAAATCGGGGGATGGGCAAGAGGGCAGAATTGGAGGAACACAGAGATCTAGGAGGGGTGTAGGGGCTAGAGGAGGTTACAGAGATAGGGAGGGGTGTAGGGGCTGGAGGAGGTTACAGAGATAGGGAGGGGTGTAGGGGCTGGAGGAGGTTACAGAGATAGGGAGGGGTGTAGGGGCTGGAGGGGGTTACAGAGATAGGGAGGGGTGTAGGGGCTGGAGGGGGTTACAGAGATAGGGAGGGGGCAAGGAGGCCATGGATGGATTTGGAAGCAAGGATGAGAATTGTCATGTATGTACATGCTGTTTGTAGCCACTAGATGGTGTCATTGTCGGAGGCCACTGAACAGCGCGCACATGATGCTGCTCTGGTATAAAAGGCCAGCCATTTTGTGAGTCAGGCACTTTGGGCCGTAATAAAACAGAGCCAAGGTCGTACCTTGTTCAGTTAAACAATACTCAGTTTGAACCTTTATTGCACACATAACATTTGGCGACGAGAATACAAGAACCTTTGTTTGCAAAATGAGCACGATTGGATTTTTAGAGCGATTCGTGGAGGGAGAAGATTGGGCAGACTTTGTGAGCCGTTTGAACCAGTACTTCGTGGCCAACAAAATGAAGGGGGTCGATGATGCAGATCAGCGCTGGGCCGCGTTCCTCACGGTGTGCGGTTCGAAGATCTGCGGTCTGATAAAGAATCTACTTATGCCTAGTGATCCAACAGAGAAAACGGACGAGGAGTTGTGTACATTGGTGCGGGAGCACCTCAAGCCAGACGAGATACAGGTTTGATACACGTGTTCGATCGGAGGGCCAGAGTGTGGCGGAATTCGTTGCCGACCTGAGATGTCTAGCGGGACCGTGCAAGTTCGGGATGGTGTTGGCAGACATGATGCAGGACTTTGTTATCGGTATCAACCACCAGGTGATCCTGCGCGAAGTTCTGGCGCTGGAGGAGCTGGATTTAAAAAAGGGCCATCCAGATCGCTCAATCGTGTGTGACGACGGACTGGAGTCTAAAGCAAACAGCGGTGAAGAACCGAACCTCGGCAAGTAGCGTAAAAGCGATTGATTCGGTGTTTGGCGGAGCGGCACATGGCAGGGCCTACCCGACTGTGTACGCGAAACCTGTGGCTGCCCAAAGTCCGCCAGCGGGAATGTATCCGACTTCTCCGCGTTGGCGTCTGTGGGGGATATCACCAGCAGTGCCGATTTAAGCAATATAGTTGCAAAGGCTGTCTGAGAGTGGGGCATCTCCAGCGCAAGTGTCCGCAGATGAGCAAGCGAGCTGCGACACATCACGTGGAGGATGAGAGTCAGACTAGCGCGGATCCAGATACGCAATCCGAGATACCAGAGGAGGAAGTGTATGGACTGTACTCCTTCATAACCAAGAGTAAACCAATTTTGATTAATGTGAAGTTTAACGGGATACCGGTATCGATGGAACTGGACACGTGGGTGAGTCAATCCATCATGAACAAGAGGGCATTTAATAAGCAGTGGGATACTAAGACTGTGAGGCCCAGGCTGAGCCCTGTTAACGCCAAGCTGCGCACGTACACCAGAGAACTGATAAAGGTGATTGGCAGTGCACAGATTAATGTGTCACATAACGGTACGGTTCCTGAGTTACCGCTGTGGATTGTTCCAGGCAGTGGCCCAACGCTGCTCGGCAGGAGCTGGTTGGAGAAAATCAGATGCGACTGAAACGACATCAAGGCGTTGTCATCGGAGGGAGATACATGCGCCCAAGTATTGAGCAAGGTTCCCCTCGCTGTTCGAACCGGGTATCAGCAACTTCACAGGAGCCAAGGTGCAGATCCACGTGGACTCAGATGGAAGACCCGTCCATCATAAAGCTCGGGCAGTTCCGTGTATGATAAGGGAGAAGGTCAAAATCGAACTGGACAGGCTCCAGTGTGAAGGGATCATATCACCGGTCGAATTTAATGAATGGGCCAGCCCCATTGTTCCTGTGCTGAAAAGTGATGGCACAGTCAGAATCTGTGGAGACTACAAGGCTACGATCAACAGGGTTTCGAAACAGGATCAGTACCCGATACCGAAGGCTGATGACTTGTTTTGTGAACGACTTCCCTCCGGCTAGTCGGAGGGACATTGTTCACAAAACTGGACTTGACGTCGGCCTATATGACACAGGAGTTGGTCGAGATGTTGAAGAGGCTTACGTGCATTAACACGCACAAAGGACAGTTTATTTACCACAGGTGCCCTTTTGGGATTCGCTCGGCTGCCTCAATATTCCAGAGGAATATGGAAAAGTCTATTGAAGTCCGTTCCCAGAACCATCGTGTTCCAAGATGACATCCTGATCACCGGTTGTGACACCAAGGAACATCGGAACAACCTGGAAGAGGTTCTACTGCGTTTGGACAGAGTGGGACTCAGACTGAAACGCTCGAAGTGTGTCTTCACAGCACCGGAGGTCTAATTCCTGGGGAGGAAAATCGCCGCTGATGGCATCAGACCCAATGACGTGAAAACCAAGGCCATCAGGAATGTATCCAAGCCACAGAACATGGCAGAGCTGAGTTCGTTCCTGGGTCTACTCAACTACTTTGGTAACTTCCTACCTAAATTGAGCACCTTACTAGAACCACTGCACATACTATTGAGAAAAGGTGACAACTGGGTCTGGGGTGCATTGCAAGACAGAGCCTTCGAGAAAGCCACTAATCTGCTTTGCTCGAACAAGCTGCGGGTACATTATGACCCATGTAAACGTTTAGTTTTGGCCTGTGTCATATGGAATTGGTTGCGTACTCCAACAAGCCAATGAGTCGGGGAAACTTCAACCTGTCGCGTATGCATCCAGAAGTTTGTCTAAAGCAGAAAGGGCCCACAGCATGGTAGAAAAAGAAGCTTTAGCATGTGTGTACCGTGTTAAAAAGATGCATCAATACCTGTTCGGTCTGAGGTTTGAATTAGAGACTGATCACAAGCCGCTCATTTTGTTGGTTTCCGAGAGCAAAGGTATTGATACCAACACTTCATCCTGCATCCAAAGGTGGGCGCTGACATTATCTGCCTATGATTATATCATTCGCCACAGACCTGGCACAGAGAATTGTGCCGATGCTTTGAGCCATTTGCCATTGCCCACACCGGAGGTGGAAACGCCACAACCTGTGGATCGAATGTTAATCATGGATGTTTTTGAGAATGAAGGTACCCCTGTCAAGGCTCAACAAGTTAAGACCTGCACCAGCCAGGACCCGATATTTTCGGTGGTAAAGGGTTGCTTTCTCAAAGGGGATTGGTCTGCCATACCCAAGCAAATGTGTGAGGAGGCCAAACCGTACATTTGTCGCAAGGACGAACTGTCTATTCAAGCAGATTGTGGGGCAATTGTGTTGTAATGCCTAAGAAAGGGAGAGAGAAGTTTGTGTGTGAGTTACACAGCACGCATCCTGGTATAACGATGATGAAGGCCATCGCCAGGTCCCATATTTGGTGGCCAGGAATTGATTCTGAGCTGGAAGCATGCGTGCATCAGTGCAACACTTGCATGCAGCTCAGCAAAGCACCAGCGGAATCGCCGCTGAGTCTGTGGTCATGGCCATCCAAACCTTGGTCCAGGATCCATGTAGATTTTGCAGATCCCTTCCTGGGCAAGATGTTTTTAGTGGTGGTGGAGGTTTATTCGAAGTAGATAGAATGCATAATCAGGTCATTCAGTACGTCCACGGCAACCATAGAGAATCTCAATGCCATGTTCGCGACACATGGTCTGCCTGACATAGTGGGGAGCGACAATGGGTCGTGCTTCACCAGTCAGGAGCTTGTGAAACTTAATGGCATAAAACATGTCAGGTCAGCATCGTTCAAGCCTGCGTCCAATGGACAAGCTGAACGAGCAGTACTAATGATCAAACAAAGCATGAGGAGAGTAACCCAAGGGTCACTGCAGACCCACTTATCCTGCATACTGCTGAGTTACAGGACACACTCACAGGGGTCTCGCCTGCTGAACTCATGATGAAAAGAGATCTTAAGACCAAGCTATCTCGGGTACACCCGATTTAAATAATCATGTTGAATACAGAAGACAAAGTCAACAAGGGTACCACGATCGGGCAACTGTGTCACGCGAGATTTCTGTTAATGATCCTGTGTATGTGTTGAACTATGGCCAGGGTCCCAAATGGATCACTGGTACGGTCATGGCCAAGGAGGACAACAGAGTATTCGTTATTAAGCTCAAGAATAGGCAAACTTGCAGGAAACACGTGGATCAGACAAAGCTGAGGCACACAGACAAGCCAGAACAGTGGGACGAAGAAACCATTGACGACCAACCAACCTACCAGCAGTCTTCAGAGGGCTCAAGGGTCATCAGTGAGCCAGGAATTTCCATCACGGACCTGTTCAGTAAAAATGGACTTGCAATTCCTGACGTGGCCACTGCCACCCCCAACAAGTCAGTCATCCAGCCATCAGCCACAACAGACCCCGCACACTCACCCAAGGCTGGAATCAAGCTGAGACAGTCAACCCGGGAGTGCAAAGCACCGGACCGTCTCAACCTCTGTGAAAGACTGTGATAGGATCTCAGAGGGGGTTCTTGTCATGGATGTACATTCTGTTTGTAGCCACCAGATGGCGTCACTGTTGGAGGCCACTAGCAGCATGTACATGGTGCTGCTCTGGTATAAAAGGCCAGCCATTTTGTGAGTCAGGCACTTTGGGCCATAATGAAGCAGAGCCAAGGTGTACCTTGTTTAGGTAAGCAGTACACAGTTTGTAACTTTGTTACATACATAACACTGCTGTTCCTGTGTAATGGACTCGAGGGGCTGAATGGGTCTCCTCCTGTTCCTGTGTAATGGACTCGAGGGGCTGAATGGGTCTCCTCCTGTTCCTGTGTAATGGACTCGAGGGGCTGAATGGGCCTCCTCCTGTTCCTGTGTAATGGACTCGAGGGGCTGAATGGGCCTCCTCCTGTTCCTGTGTAATGGACTCGAGGGGCTGAATGGGCCTCCTCCTGTTCCTGTGTAATGGACTCGAGGGGCTGAATGGGCCTCCTCCTGTTCCTGTGTAACAGGCTCGAGGGGCTGAATGGGCCTCCTCCTGTTCCTGTGTAACGGGCTCGAGGGGCTGAATGGGCCTCCTCCTGTTCCTGTGTAACAGGCTCGAGGGGCTGAATGGGCCTCCTCCTGTTCCTGTGTAACAGGCTCGAGGAGCTGAATGGGCCTCCTCCTGCTCCTGTGTAATGGACTCGAGGGGGTCAATGGGCCTCCTCCTGTTCCTGTGTAACAGGCTCGAGGGGCTGAATGGGCCTCCTCCTGTTCCTGTGTAACAGGCTCGAGGGGCTGAATGGGCCTCCTCCTTTTCCTGTGTAACAGGCTCGAGGGGCTGAATGGGCCTCCTCCTGTTCCTGTGTAACAGGCTCGAGGGGCTGAATGGTCCTTCTCCTGTTCCTGTGTAACGGGCTCGAGGGGCTGAATGGACCTCCTCCTGTTCCTGTGTAATGGATTGGAGGGGCTGAATGGTCCTCCTCCTGTTCCTGTGTAACAGGCTCGAGGGGCTGAATGGGCCTCCTCCTGTTCCTGTGTAACAGGCTCGAGGGGCTGAATGGGCCTCCTCCTGTTCCTGTGTAACAGGCTCGAGGGGCTGAATGGGCCTCCTTCTGTTCCTGTGTAACAGGCTCGAGGGGCTGAATGGGCCTCCTCCTGTTCCTGTGTAACAGGCTCGAGGGGCTGAATGGGCCTCCTCCTGTTCCTGTGTGACAGCCTCGAGGGGCTGAGTCCCACTCAGAAGCCAACAGGTTAAGAGATTCAATTCACACGGATTTACGAAGTGCGCAATGCATAGGGATTATTTATCTCAGCACAAAAACAACAGAGAGCGCGTTTTGTGTGTGTGATGCCCCTGGGATTGCGGGAGAGTGCTCAGTGTTTGCTGAGCTGCGTGTGTGGGTGTCGGAGAGAGGGCTGATTATCTGGAGTCTATCAAAGTTCAGCAGCGCAGATAGTCCGCGAGGGAACGTGCATCGCACGAGCTGGAGAATGGACTCTGGGCATCAATGTATTCTAGGGTCGCTCGGAGTGTGTGTGTCTGTCTCTCTCTCTGTCTCTCTCTGCTCCCATCACGCACGCTCTCGCCTTCCCTCCACATCACGCACGCTCTCTCTCTCTGTCTCTCTCTCTCTCTCTGTCTCTCTCTCTCTGTCTCTCTCTGTCTCTCCCTGTCTCTCTGTCTGTCTCTCTCTCTCTCTCTGTCTGTCTCTCTCTCTCGTTCTGTCTCTCTCTCTGTCCCTTCCCAGCACACATGCTCTCGCCCTCCCTCCCCATCACGCACACTCTCTCTCTCTGTCTCTGTCTCTGTCTCTCTCGCTCTGTCTCTCTCTCTCTCTGTGTTTCTCTCTCTCCGTGTGTGTGTCTCTCTCTCCCTCCCCATCACGCACGCTCTCTCTCTCTCTCCCTCCCTCTATCTCCATCACGTACACACTCTCTCTCTCTCTCTCCCCATCACACGCACACACTCTCTCTCTCTCTCTCTCTCTCTCTCTCCCTCACTCCCCATCACGCACACTCTCTCTCTCTCTCCCTCTCTCCCCATCACGCATGCTCTCTCTCCCACACACTATTTGGAAGAAGAGCAGGGGGAGTTCTCCCCGGTGTGCTGGGGCCAATATTTATCCCTCAACCAACATAACAAAAACAGACGTGATCCGGGACATTATCACATCGCTGTGTGTGGGAGCTTGCTGTGCGCAAATTGCCTGCCGCGTTTCCCACAATACAACAGTGACCACACTCCAAAAGTACTTCATTGGCTGTGAGGCGCTTTGGGACGTCCGGTGCTGGTGAAAGGCACGATATAAATGCAGGTCTTTGTTTCAATACAACCTCAGGTTGATCAGTCTGTTCACTGCAAGACTGAAGATAGACAAGACAACTCTTCGATATTTGTCCAGCGTCAGTGTTTCGGAGCCAAGGTCTCCAGCTGGAAAAACTATCGAGGACTTTCAGCAGGTTAATAACAGCATCAAATATGCAAACCAAACACTCGGGTTCATTTCTAGAGAGACAGAATTCAAAAGCACAGAAATGATGTTCAACTTGTATCGACCCGTGGTTAGACCACACTTGGAGCACTGTGCACAGTTCTGGTCTCCATATACCTGGGTTAGACCACACTTGGAGCACTGTGCACAGTTCTGGTCTCCATATACCTGGGTTAGACCACACTTGGAGCACTGTACACAGTTCTGGTCTCCATATACCTGGGTTAGACCACACTTGGAGCACTGTGCACAGTTCTGGTCTCCATATACCTCCTCCAGCCCCGACACCCCTCCCTATCTCTGTACCCTCCTCCAGCCCCGACATTCCTCCCTATCTCTGTAAGCTCCTCCAGTCCCTACACCCCTCCCTATCTCTGTAAGCTCCTCCAGCCCCTACACCCCTCCCTATCTCTGTAACCTCCTCCAGCCCCTACACCCCTCCCTATCTCTGTGACCCCCTACACCCCTCCCTATCTCTGTAAGCTCCTCCAGCCCCGACACTCCTCCCTATCTCTGTACCCTCCTCCAGCCCCGACACCCCTCCCTATCTCTGTAAACCCCTCCAGCCCCTACACCCCTCCCTATCTCTGAAACCCCCTCCAGCCCCTACACACCTCCCTATCTCTGTAATCTCCTCCAGCCCCGATACCCCTCCCTATCTCTGTAAGCTCCTCCAGCCCCAACACCCCTCCTTTAATTCTGCCCTCCTGAGCATCCCTGGTTAGAACAGATCCCTCAGTTCCTGTAACTCCAATTTAGAAGTTTTATTTTCCAAGATGTATATTATTTCCTTAATCGTCGACCAATTGGGTGCCTGGGCACCTGTGAACGGCAGTAACAGCTAAGCGGCCAATCACCAAGCAGATTAAATTGCGTGTACATTCAACACCAATCTCCCCTGTCGATGATTACATATTAATTGCTGTCCTGATAGGTTAACCAGCACAAATTGAAGCTCCTTAGCGTACAGTTCGAAACATTGAACAGCGGGCCTCTGAGTTAATTTATTTTTGCTGTACAACACCCTGCCTATTTGCTACTTTAAGGCTGGCAGAATTTGGCAGCAAATCAAACGCTATTTTGCAAATTAAACCAGTGAGATACAAATCATTCAACTGTTTATTCAACTCACTGGGTCAATGGTCAGATATCTCCTCCACCCGCCCCCTTTCTTAAAGTACAGCAAGCACACATTTCCTGATTTTTCTCATCGTTCCCGGGATCTGGGCGTCGCTGTCAAGGCCGACATTTATTGCCCGTCCTTAATCGCCGCTTGAGAAGGTAGTGGTGAGCCGCCTTCTTGAACCGCTGCAGTCCATGTAGTGATCCCTGCCTCCGTTACCTCCAGACTTGACCATTCCAACCCACTCCTGGCCGGCCTCCCACTTTTGACACGGCATAAATTCGATATGATCCAAAACTCGGCTGCCCCCATGTCCTAACTCGCACCGAGTCCCACTCACCCATCACCCCCTGTGCTCACTGCCCCGTGTCCTAACTCACACCGAGTCCCACTCACCCATCACCCCCTGTGCTCACTGCCCCCGTGTCCTAACTCACACCGAGTCCCACTCACCCATCACCCCGCTGTGCTCACTGTCCCCGTGTCCTAACTCACACCGAGTCCCGCTCACCCATCACCCCGCTGTGCTCACTGTCCCCGTGTCCTAACTCTCACCGAGTCCCGCTCACCCATCACCCCGCTGTGCTCACTGTCCCCGTGTCCTAACTCTCACCGAGTCCCGCTCACCCATCACCCCCTGTGCTCACTGACCCGTGTCCTAACTCACACCGAGTCCCACTCACCCATCACCCCCTGTGCTCACTGCACCCGTGTCCTAACTCACACCGAGTCCCACTCACCCATCACCCCCTGTGCTCACTGCCCCGTGTCCTAACTCGCACCGAGTCCCACTCACCCATCACCCCCTGTGCTCACTGCCCCGTGTCCTAACTCACACCCAGTCCCACTCACCCATCACCCCCTGTGCTCACTGCCCCGTGTCCTAACTCGCACTGAGTCCCGCTCACCCATCACCCCCTGTGCTCACTGCCCCGTGTCCTAACTCACACCCAGTCCCACTCACCCATCACCCCCTGTGCTCACTGCCCCGTGTCCTAACTCGCACCGAGTCCCACTCACCCATCACCCCCTGTGCTCACTGCCCCGTGTCCTAACTCGCACCGAGTCCCACTCACCCATCACCCACTGTGCTCACTGCCCTGTGTCCTAACTCACACCGAGTCCCACTCACCCATCACCCCCTGTGCTCACTGCCCCGTGTCCTAACTCGCACCGAGTCCCACTCACACATCACCCCCTGTGCTCACTGCCCCGTGTCCTAACTCACACCCAGTCCCACTCACCCATCACCCCCTGTGCTCACTGCCCCGTGTCCTAACTCGCACCGAGTCCCACTCACTCATCACCCCCTGTGCTCACTGCCCCGTGTCCTAACTCACACCCAGTCCCACTCACCCATCACCCCCTGTGCTCACTGCCCCGTGTCCTAACTCGCACCGAGTCCCACTCACCCATCACCCCCTGTGCTCACTGCCCCGTGTCCTAACTCACACCGAGTCCCACTCACCCATCACCCCCTGTGCTCACTGCCCCGTGTCCTAACTCGCACCGAGTCCCATTCACCCATCACCCCCTGTGCTCACTGCCCCGTGTCCTAACTCACACCCAGTCCCACTCACCCATCACCCACTGTGCTCACTGCCCCCGTGTCCTAACTCGCACCCAGTCCCACTCACCCATCACCCCCTGTGCTCACTGCCCTGTGTCCTAACTCACACCGAGTCCCACTCAACCATCACCCCCTGTGCTCACTGCCCCGTGTCCTAACTCGCCCCGAGTCCCACTCACCCATCACCCACTGTGCTCATTGCCCCGTGTCCTAACTCGCACCGAGTCCCACTCACCCATCACCCCCTGTGCTCACTGCCCCCGTGTCCTAACCCGCACCGAGTCCCACTCACCCATCACCCCCTGTGCTCACTGCCCCGTGTCCTAACTCGCACCGAGTCCCACTCACCCATCACTCCCTGTGCTCACTGCCCCCGTGTCCTAACTCGCACCGAGTCCCACTCACCCATCACCCCCTGTGCTCACTGACCCCGTGTCCTAACTCGCACCGAGTCCCGCTCACCCATCACCCCCTGTGCTCAATGCCCCTTGTCCTAACTCGCACCGAGTCCCACTCACCCATCACCCCCTGTGCTCACTGCCCCCGTGTCCTAACTCGCACCGAGTCCCGCTCACCCATCGCCCCCTCTGCTCACTGCCCCGTGTCCGAACTCGCACCGAGTCCCACTCACCCATCACCCACTGTGCTCACTGCCCCGTGTCCTAACTCGCACCGAGTCCCACTCACCCATCACCCACTGTGCTCACTGCCCCGTGTCCTAACTCGCACTGAGTCCCACTCACCCATCACCCCCTGTGCTCACTGCCCCGTGTCCTAACTTGCACCAAGCCCCGCTCACCCATCACCCCCTGTGCTCACTGCCCCGTGTCCTAACTCGCACCGAGTCCCGCTTACCCATCACCCCCTGTGCTCACTGCCCCGTGTCCTAACTCACACCGAGTCCCACTCACCCATCACCCCTTGTGCTCGCCGACCTACATTGGCTCCCGGTTAAGCAACGCCTCGATTTCAAAATTCTCATCCTTGTTTACAAATCCCTCCATGGCCCTTAACCATCCCTATCTCTGTCACCTCCTCCAGCCCCAAAACCGCTCCCTATCTCTGTAACCTCCTCCAGCCCCTACACCCCTCCCTATCGCTGTAACCTCCTCCAGTCCCTACACCCCTCCCTAGCTCTGTAACCTCCTCCAGCCCCACAACCCCCCGAGATGTCTGCGCCCCTCTAATTCTGCCCTCCTGACCATCCCTGATTATAATCGCTCCACCATCGGTGGCCGTGCCTTCTGTTGCCTGGGCCCCAAGCTCTGGAACTCCCTCCCCAAAGCTCTCCGCCCCTTTCTCTCCTCCTTCAAGACGCCCCTTAAAACTGACCTCTTTGACCAAGCTTGTGGTCACCTGCGCTAATTTCTCCTCCTGTGGTTCGGGGGTCAAATGTTTTTATCCCATAATACCCCTGTGACGCACCTTGGGCCGTTTCACGATGCTGAAGGCGCGATATAAATGCAGGTTGGTGTTGAAGGTACCCCCCCACAGTGTTGTCTTTGTCATCATGGTTTGGTACACCGGAGTGTATCGCTGGGCCTTTTCCGAGGGCAGTTAAAGTCAGCCACATTTCTGTGGGTCTGGAGTCACATAGAAACATAGAAATTTACAGCAGAGAAGGAGGCCATTCCGGCCCATCGTGTCCGCGCCGGCCGACCAAGAGCCACACGGCCCTCGGTCAGCAGCCCTGAAGGTTACATATAAACCTACGAACAATCAACAATGGCGGAAAGGCAAAGGGCACCCAGCCCAACCAGTCCGCCTCACACAACTGCAACACTCCTTAAACTGAAATATTCTACACTCCACCCCCAACCGGAGCCACGCGATCTCCAGGGAGAGGCAAAAACCAGTTAAAGACCCAGGCCAATTTCGGGAGAAAAAAATCTGGGAAAATTCCTCTCCGACCCATTCAGGCGATCGTTACTAATCACATATGGGCCAGACCGGGTAAGTTGCAGTTGTTGGAGTTTAGAATAGTGAGGGGATTGAGTATAAAAGCAGGGAAGTCTTGCTCCAGTTATACAGGGTATTGGTGAGGCCACACCTGGAGTACTGCGTGCAGTTTTGGTTTCCATATTTACGAAAGGATATACTTGCTTTGGAGGCAGTTCAGAGAAGGTTCACTCGGTTGATTCCGGGGATGAGGGGGTTGCCTTATGAGGAAAGGTTGAGGAGGTTGGGCCTCTACTCATTGGAGTTCAGAAGAATGAGAGGCGATCTTATCGAAACGTATCAGGTTATGAGGGGGGCTCGACAAGGTGGATGCAGAGAGGATGTTTCCACTGATGGGGGAGACTAGAACTAGGGGGCATGGTCTTAGAATAAGGGGCCACCCATTTAAAACTGAGATGAGGAGGAATTTCTTCTCTCAGAGGGTTGTAAATCTGTGGAATTCCCTGCCCCAGAGAGCTGTGGAGGCTGGGACATTGAATATATTTAAGGCGGAGATAGACAGTTTCTTAAACGATAAGGGGATAAAGGGGGCGGCTGGGGAAGTGGAGCTGAGTCCATGATCGGATCAGCCATGATCGTATTAAATGGCGGTGCAGCCTCGCGCGGCCGAATGGCCGACTCCTGCTCCTAGTTCCGAAGCTCTGAAGATACATAGCCCCTGCCCTCCTCTGGGACACCAACCTTCGATTTAAAGCAAGCCAAGTGTGATCACTTCTGATCCGATATGTCATTTCAGTTAATCCTATATCTCCATTCATGAAATATTCAGCGATGGTTTCAGTACCCTGCTGGAATATCTGTTAACTTGTTTGATCGAACGAAACAATAAAAAAGGCAATCGGTACAGCTGAAATGAGAACCCTTTTTATCGAGCGAGTCCCTCTATCATAGATCCGTTTTATAAAGGGAGTCTGCCCATCAAGGACCCCTCTTCTAGAGAGAGCAACTCTCCATAGACCACATCAATCCGAGCTGACTCCTGATTAAACCTAAATCTTTATCCTCAAATCTGCCTCTTGCAGCTGATAAGAACTTCATTGCCATGCAATATGCAAAGTGTAGTAACTATCCACTAATCCACTCAAGACTAAACACTGACAATCTGTCAACAATTACCTCAGTCGTGCACACAGGGCGTTGTCTCATCTTAACCACATTCCGTCCGAATCACATGGCAAATCACGCCCTGCCGAGTCCGTCTGTATCCCCAGGGCAGGTACAGCACGGGGTTAGATACAGAGCAAAGCTCCCTCTACACTGTCCCATCAAACACTCACAGGGCAGGTGCAGCACGGGGTTAGATACAGAGTAAAGCTCCCTCTACACTGTCCCATCAAACACTCCCAGAGCAGGTACAGCACGGGGTTAGATACAGAGTAAAGCTCCCTCTACACTGTCCCATCAAACACTCACAGGGCAGGTGCAGCATGGGGTTAGATACAGTGTAAAGCTCCCTCTACACTGTCCCATCAAACACTCACAGGGCAGGTGCAGCACGGGGTTAGATACAGAGTAAAGCTCCCTCTACACTGTCCCGTCAAACACTCCCAGGGCAGGTACAGCACGGGGTTAGATACAGAGCAAAGCTCCCTCTACACTGTCCCATCAAACACTCCCAGGGCAGGTGCAGCACGGGGTTCGATACAGAGTAAAGCTCCCTCTACACTGTCCCATCAAACACTCCCAGGGCAGGTACAGGGGGTTAGATACAGAGTAAAGCTCCTTCTACAATGTCCCATCAAACTCTCCCAGGGCAGGTACAGGTACAGCACAGGGTTAGATACAGAGCAAAGCTCCCTCTACACTGTCACATCAAACACTCCCAGGGCAGGTACAGCACGGGGTTAGATACAGAGCAAAGCTCCCTCTACACTGTCCCATCTAACATTCCCAGGGCAGGTATAGGTACAGCACGGGGTTCGATACAGAGTAAAGCTCCCTCTATACTGTCCCATCAAACACTCCCAGGGCAGGTACAGCACGGGGTTAGATACAGAGCAAAGCTCCCTCTACACTGTCTCATCAAACACTCCCAGGGCAGATACAGCATGGGGTTAGATACAGAGTAAAGCTCCCTCTACACTGTCCCATCAAACACTCCCAGGGCAGGTACAGGGGGTTAGATACAGAGTAAAGCTCCCTCTACACTGTCCCATCAAACACTCCCAGGGCAGGTACAGCACGGGGTTAGAAACAGAGCAAAGCTTCCTCTACACTGTCCCATCAAACACTCCCAGGGCAGGTACAGGGGGTTAGATACAGAGGAAAGCTCCCTCTACACTGTCCCATCAAACACTCCCAGGGCAGGTACAGCACGGGGTTAGATACAGAGCAAAGCTTCCTCTACACTGTCCCATCAAACACTCCCAGGGCAGGTACAGCACGGGGTTAGATACAGAGTAAAGCTCCCTCTACACTGTCCCATCAAACACTCCCAGGGCAGGTACAGCACGGGGTTAGATACAGAGTAAAGCTCCCTCTACACTGTCCCATCAAACACTCTCAGGGCAGGTACAGCATTGGGTTAGATATAGAGTAAAGCTCTCTCTACACAGTCCCATCAAACATTCCCAGGGCAGGTACAGGTACAGCACGGGGTTAGATACAGAGTAAAGCTCCCTCTACACTGTCCCATCAAACACTCCCAGGGCAGGTATAGGGGGTTAGATACAGAGTAAAGCTCCCTCTACACTGTCCCATCAAACACTCCCAGGGCAGGTACAGGGGGTTAGATACAGAGTAAAGCTCCCTCTACACTGTCCCATCAAACACTCCCAGGGCAGGTACAGGGGGTTAGATACAGAGTAAAGCTCCCTCTACACTGTCCCATCAAACACTCCCAGGGCAGGTACAGGGGGTTAGATACAGAGTAAAGCTCCCTCTACACTGTCCCATCAAACACTCCCAGGGCAGGTACAGGGGGTTAGATGCAGAGTAAAGCTCCCTCTACCCTGTCCCATCAAACACTCCCAGGGCAGGTACAGGGGGTTAGATACAGAGTAAAGCTCCCTCTACACTGTTCCATCACACACTCCCAGGGCAGGTACAGGTACAGGGGGTTAGATACAGAGTAAAGCTCCCTCTACACTGTCCCCATCAAACACTCCCAGGGCAGAGAAAGCACGGGGTTAGTTACAGAGTAAAGTTCTCCCCGGAGACCTGGGGCCAATAGTTATCCCTCAACCAACATCACTAAAAAAACAGATAATCCGGGTCATTATCACATTGCTGTGTGTGGGAGCTTGCTGTGCGCAAATTGCCTGCCGCGTTTCCCACATTACAACGGTGACCACACACGAGAAAAAGTACTTCATTGGCTGCCAAGCGATTTGGGACTTCCGGAGGTCGCTATAATAAATCCAGGCGCCTTTTTTTCAAGCGACAATCATGCTTACTAGGCCCTGCCCCTTCTGCACACCTCCCTTCCGAACAACGCTGACGGCAGACTTTGCTATGTTACCAACGGTGATGGAAGGCTTCAAAACGTGCCATGTGATCACAGGCCTGACATCCACCCAAACTCCCCCACCACCCCAGCAGTCAGTCCCAGGCCGTTTCCAAAGCCCAGTTGGCCGTTTAGAGTAATAGAAATTCATAGAATCACCGAGATTTACGGCGCGGGAGGAGGGCCATTTCGGCCCATCGTGTCCGTGGCCGGCCGACCAAGAGCTACCCAGCCTAATCCAACTTTCCCACTCTGGGTCCGTAGCCCTGTAGGTTACAGCACTTCAAGTGTACATCCAGGTACTGTTTAAATGTGGTGAGGGTTTCTGCCTCTACCACCCTTTCAGGCCGTGAGTTCCACCCCAGACCCCCACCACCCTCTGGGTGAAGACATTTCCCCTCAAATCCCCTCTAAACCTCCCCCCAATTACTTTCAATCTATGCCCCCTGGTTGTTGACCCCTCTGCCCAGGGAAAGCAGGTCCTTCCGATCCACTCTGATGTATTTAACCCCTTGTAACCTGTATCACACTACCACCAGAGGGCCTACCTGTTGGAGACCCAAAGGGTCCCAGCATCCCTTGGGAGCACGGTATATAAGCAGGCCACCCACGGGGTACCTGCACTCTGGAGTCTTATTAAAGGAGCTAAGGTCACACTTGCTCATTGTACACAGTGCTCAGTCTCATCCTTTATTATGAGCTTATCAATTGGCGACGAGGTAACGAACAACCGCGCGAAAATGCAAAGAACAGTCGGTATCCTGGAGAAGTTCTCAGAAGGGGACGATTGGGAGGCCTGTCGTGGGGAGACTTGACCAATACTTTGTGGCCAATGAGCTGGAAGGGGACGAGAACGCTGCCAAACGAAGGGCGATCCTCCTCACTGTCTGTGGGGCAACAACCTCTGGCCTCATGAAGAATCTCCCAGCCCCGGCAAAACCAACAACCAAATCCTATGAAGAATTGTGTACGCTGGTCCGGGAGCACCTCAATCCTAAGGAAAGTGTTTTGATGGCGAGATATCGGTTCTACACGTGTCAACGGTCGGAGGGCCAGGAAGTGGCGAGCTACGTCGCAGAACTAAGGCGCCTCGCAGGACATTGTGAGTTTGAGGGATTCCTAGAACAAATGCTGAGAGGTCTTTTTGTACTGGGCATTGGTCATGAGGTAATCCTTCACAAACTGCTGACTGTTGAAACACCGAACCTAAGTAAAGCTATAACGATAGCCCAGCCATTTGTGTCCACCAGGGACAACACCAAACAGATTTTGCAGAGTAAAGAGGTTTCGGCCAGTACTGTGCACAAAGTAATGTCGGTCTCGAGCAGGAATATACATGGCAGGACGTACACGCCGGCTGCTGCTGCCCAACCTCAGATGACCCAGAGTCCGCCATCAATTGTTAATGTGAGGCAGTTAACACCTTGTTGGTGTTGTGGAGGTGATCATTGGCCCCATCAATGCCGCTTCAAGCACTATGCGTACAACGGCTGCAGGACAATGGGACACCTCCAGCGGATGTGCAGGTGAGCTGCAAACCCTGCAAACCACCACATTGCAGGGGAAGATCGATCCACGGTGGATCAGGCTGAATTGGAGACTCGTACCGAGGAGGCAGAAGTGTACGGGGTACACACCTTCACCACGAAATGTCCACCGATCATGTTAAAAGTGGAACTGAACGGAATTCCAGTATCCATGGAACTGGACACGGGTGCGAGTCAGTCCATAATGAGTAAAAAGGCCTTCGACAGGCTGTGGGGCAACAAGGCACACAGGCCCAAGCTTAGCCCCATTCACACCAAACTAAGGACTTACACCAAGCCACTAATCCCTGTAATTGGCAGTGCAGAAGTCAAAGTCTCCTATGGTGGAGCAGTGCATGAACTCCCGCTGTGGATTGTGCCAGGGGATGGCCCCACACTGTTTGGCAGAAGCTGGCTGGGAAAATCCGCTGGAACTGGGACGATATCCGAGCACTTTCCTCCGTCGACGACGCCTCATGTGCCCAGGTTCTGAGCAGATTCCCGTCATTGTTCGAGCCAGGCATTGGAAGTTTCTCGGGGGCGAAGTGCAGATCCATGGTTCCCGGTACACGACCCATCCACCACAAGGCACGGGCGGTACCTTATATGGTGCGTGAGAAAGTGAAAATTGAGCTGGACAGGCTGCAGCGAGAATGCATCATCGCACCGGTGGAATTCAACGAGTGGGCCAGTCCGATTGTCCCGGTACTCAAAGAGGACGGCACGGTCAGAATTTGCGGCGATTATAAAGTAACGATTAACCGTTTTTCGCTGCAGGACCAATACCCGCTACCCAAGGCAGACGACCTATTTGCAACCCTGGCTGGAGGGAAGACATTCACCAAACTGGACCTGACCTCGGCCTACATGACGCAGGAGCTGGAGGGGTCTTCGAAAGGCCTCACCTGCATGAGCACGCACAAAGGTCTGTTTATCTACAACCGGTGCCCGTTCGGGATTCGGTCGTCCGCGGCAATCTTCCAGCGGAACATGGAGAGCCTGGTAAAGTCAATTCCTCGCACCGTGGTTTTCCAGGACGACATACTGGTTACAGGTCGGGACACCATGGAGCACTTGAAGAATCTGGAAGAGGTTCTTAGTCGGTTGGATCGCGTGGGGCTCAGGTTGAAACGCTCGAAGTGTGTTTTCCTGGCGCCGGGGGTCGAGTTCTTGGGAAGAAGAATCGCGGCAGACGGCATCAGACCCACCGACGCCAAGACGGAGGCCATCAAGAACGCACCGAGACCACAGAACGTGACGGAGCTGCGGTCGTTCCTGGGACTCCTCAACTATTTCAGTAATTTCCTACCCGGGTTAAGCACCCTGCTCGAACCCCGACATGTGCTACTGCGCAAGGGAGACAACTGGGTATGGGGGAATTCACAAGAGGCTGCCTTTAAGAAAGCCAGAAATTTATTGTGTTCAAACAAACTGCTCGTTCTGTATAACCCATGCGCGTCGTCATACGGGGTCGGGTGTGTATTACAACAGGCTAATGAATCGGGGATTTTGCAACCGGTCGCTTTTGCATCCAGGAGTTTGTCCAAGGCCGAAAGGGCCCACAGCATGAGTGAAAAAGAGACTCTGGCGTGCGTTTACGGGGTGAAAAAATGCACCAGTATTTGTTTGGCCTCAAGTTTGAGCTTGAAACTGACCACAAGTCGCTCATATCGCTGTTCTCTGAGAGCAAAAGGATTAACACCAATGCCTCTGCCCGCATCCAAAGATGGGCGCTCACGCTGTCGGCATACAACTCTGTAATCCGCCACAGACCGGGCACAGAGAGCTGCACTGATGCTCTCAGTCGGCTGCCACTGCCCACCACCGGGGTGGAAATGGCACAGTCAGCGGACTTGCTCTTGGTAATGGATGCATTCGAGAACGAGAAGTCCCCCGTTACGGCCTGTCAGATCAGGACCTGGACCAGCCAGGATCCTTTACTGTCCTTGGTAAAAAAAACTGTGTTCTCCATGGGAGCTGGTCCAGCGTCCCAGCGGAGATGCAGGAGGCGATTAAGCCGTTCCACAGGCGCAAAGACGAGTTGTCCCTGCAGGCCGACTGTCTGTTGTGGGGCAATCGCGTGGTCTTGCCCAAGAAAGGCAGAGATACATTCATTTGTGAACTGCACAGCTCCCACCCAGGCATTGTAATGATGAAAGCCACAGTCAGATCCCATGTATGGTGGCCCTGCATCGACTCAGATTTAGAGTCATGCGTGCGCCAGTGCAACACTTGCTCTCAACTGAGCAATGCACCCAGAGAGGCACCGCTAAGTTTGTGGTCTTGGCCCTCCAAACCGTGGTCAAGGATCCACGTGGACTATGCGGGCCCATTTCTAGGCAAAATGTTTTTGGTTGTTGTGGACGCTTACTCAAAACAGATTGAATGTGCGATAATGTCTGTAAGCATGTCCACTGCCACCAGCCTACGAGCCATGTTTGCCACGCACGGCCCGCCTGATGTCCTAGTCAGCGACAATGGGCCGTGTTTCACCAGTGCTGAATTCAAGGAATTCATGATCCGCAATGGGATCAAGCACGTCACATCTGCCCCGTTCTGCCTGACTGTTGGATACGGGCTTGAACGGGCAGTTCAGACCATCAAGCAAAGCTCGAAACGTGTGTCGGAAGGCTCCCTGCAGACCCGACTGTCCCGAGTCCTGCTCAGCTACCACACCAGACCCCACTCGCTCAACGGGGTTCCCCCAGCCGAGCTGCTCATGAAAGGGGTGCTCAAAACAAGGCTCTCTCTGGTCCACCCTGATCTCCATGATCACGTGGAGGGCAGGCGGCATCAACAAAGGGTGTACCATGACCGTGCAAATTTGTCACGTGATATTAGGGTCAATGATCCTGTGTTTGTACTCAGTTATGGACATAGAAACATTGAAACATAGAAAATAGGTGCAGGAGTAGGCCATTCGGCCCTTCGAGCCTGCACCGCCATTCAATATGATCATGGCTGATCATTCCCTCAGTATCCCTTTCCTGCTTTCTCTCCATACCCCTTGATCCCTTTATCCGTAAGGGCCATATCTAACTCCCTCTTGAATATATCCAATGAACTGGCATCAACAACTCTCTGTGGTAGAGAATTCCACAGGTTAACAACTCTCTGAGTGAAGAAGTTTCTCCTCATCTCGGTCCTAAGTGGCCTGCCCCTTATCCTTAAACTGTGACCCCTGGTTCTGGACTTCCCCAACATCGGGAACATTCTACCCGCATCTAACCTGTCCAGTCCCATCAGAATCTTATATGTTTCTATGAGATCCCCTCTCATCCTTCTAAAATCCAGTGAATACAGGCCCAGTTGATCCAGTCTCTCCTCATATATGTCAGTCCTGCCATCCCAGGAATCAGTCTGGTGAACCTTCGCTGCACTCCCTCAATAGCAAGAATGTCCTTCCTCAGATTAGGAGACCAAAACTGAACACAATATTCCAGGTGAGGCCTCACTAAGGCCCTGTACAACTGCAGTAACACCTCCCTGCTCCTATAATCAAATCCCCTCGCTATGAAGGCCAAAATACCATTTGCCTTCTTCACCGCCTGCTGTACCTGCATGCCAACCTTCAATGACTGATGTACCATGACACCCAGGTCTCGTTGCACCTCCCCTTTTCCTAATCTGCCGCCATTCAGATAATATTCTGCCTTTGTGTTTTTGCCACCGAAGTGGATAACCTCACATTTATTCACATTATACTGCATCTGCCATGCATTTGCCCACTCACCTAACCTGTCCAAGTCACCCTGCAGCCTCTTAGCGTCCTCCTCACAGCTCACAACGCCACCCAGCTTAGTGTCATCTGCAAACTTGGAGATATTACACTCAATTCCTTCATCTAAATCGTTAATGTATATTGTAAATAGCTGGGGTCCCAGCACTGAACCCTGCGGTACTCCACTAGTCACTGCCTGCCATTCTGAAAAGGAACTGACATAGTCCCAAATGGCTCGCTGGCACGGTCACAGCCAAAGAGGGGAGTAGGGTGTTTCAGGTCAAATTGACCAATGGACTAACGTGCAGAAAACATTTGGCCCAAATCAAATTGCGGTTCACCAACAGCTACGAACAACCCGAAGAGGACACCACCAACTTCGAACCTACAAAAAAACACACAAGTGGCAACTGACATCACGGTTGACCACGAAGCTGAACTCACCATCCCCAGCAGCCCAGCAAGGCCGGCTGCCCAACAGCCCAGTGAAGAACTGACCAACCCACCCACACCAGCATTTGTACCGAGACGATCGACAAGGGAGCGAAAAGCCCCAGATCGTCTCACCCTGTAAATAAGTGTACTGTTGACTTTGGGAGGGAGTAATGTTATGTATGCAACTCTAGGTAACTTGTATCATACCACCACCAGAGGGCATACCTGTTGGAGCCCCAAGGGATCCCAGCATCCCTTGGGTGCACGGTATATAAGCAGGCCACCCACGGGGCACCTGCACTCTGGAGTCTAATTAAAGCAGCTAAGGTCACATTTGCTCATTGTACACAGTACTCAGTTTCACCCCTTAGTATGAGTGCATCACTGTCCAGACCCCTCATCATGTTATACACCTCAATCAGGTCTCCCCTCAGCCTCCTCTGTTCCAAAGTAAACAACCCCAGCCGATCCAATCTTTCCTCATCGCTAAAACTCTCCAGTCCCGGCAACATCCTGGTAAACCTCCTCTGCACCCTCTCCAGTGCAATCACATCGTTCCTGCAATGTGGTGACCAGACCTGCACGCAGTACTCCAGCTGTGGCCTGACCAGTGTTTTCTACAGATTGAACCATTTCTGGGAAACTAAACGGGATGTGAAACTTTGCTTTTAAGAAGTGGAGACGTCCGGAGTGACAAAAATAGACACTGAACTTCGTGGAAAGAATTGCAGGAAATTGGGACTTTCCAGATGAACGCAACAGCGATATGGAACAGTTCCAGGAGCCTGAAACTGGGGACCGACATCAACTCCAGCCCTGTCCGGTCAATGCTGGACAGTACTGAGGGAGCACCGCACTGTCGGAGGGGCAGTACTGAGGGAGTGCCGCACTGTCGGAGGGGCAGTACTGAGGGAGTGCCGCACTGTCGGAGGGGCAGTACTGAGGGAGCACCGCACTGTCGGAGGGGCAGTACTGAGGGAGCGCCGCACTGTCGGAGGGGCAGTACTGAGGGAGCACCGCACTGTCGGAGGGGCAGTACTGAGGGAGCACCGCACTGTCGGAGGGGCAGTACTGAGGGAGCACCGCACTGTCGGAGGGGCTGTACTGAGGGAGCACCGCACCGTCGGAGGGGCAGTACTGAGGGAGCACCGCACCGTCGGAGGGGCAGTACTGAGGGAGCGCCGCACTGTCGGAGGGGCAGTACTGAGGGAGCACCGCACCGTCGGAGGGGCTGTACTGAGGGAGCGCCGCACTGTCGGAGGGGCAGTACTGAGGGAGCACCGCACTGTCGGAGGGGCAGTACTGAGGGAGCGCCGTACTGTCGGAGGGGCGGTACTGAGGGAGCGCTGCACTGTCGGAGGGGAAGTACTGAGGGAGCGCCGCACTGTCGGAGGGGCAGTACTGAGGGAGCGCCGCACTGTCGGAGGGGCAGTACTGAGGGAGAGCCGCACTGTCGGAGGGACGGTACTGAGGGAGTGCCACGCTGTCGGAGGGGCGGTACTGAGGGAGTGCCGCACTGTCGGAGGGGCGGTACTGAGGTAGCGCTGCACTGTCGGAGGGGCGGTACTGAGGGAGTGCCGTACTGTCGGAGGGGTGGTACTGAGGGAGCGCTGCACTGTCGGAGGGGCAGTACTGAGGGAGTGCCGCACTGTCGGAGGGGCAGTACTGAGGGAGAGCCGCACTGTCGGAGGGGTGGTACTGAGGGAGCGCCGCACTGTCGGAGGGGCAGTACTGAGGGAGTGCCGCACTGTCGGAGGGGCAGTACTGAGGGAGAGCCGCACTGTCGGAGGGGCGGTACTGAGGGAGCGCCGCACTGTCGGAGGGGCAGTACTGAGGGAGAGCCGCACTGTCGGAGGGGTGGTACTGAGGGAACGCCGCACTGTCGGAGGGGCGGTACTGAGGGAGCGCCGCACTGTCGGAGGGGCAGTACTGAGGGAGAGCCGCACTGTCGGAGGGGTGGTACTGAGGGAGCGCCGCACTGTCGGAGGGGCAGTACTGAGGGAGAGCCGCACTGTCGGAGGGGTGGTACTGAGGGAGTGCCGCACTGTCGGAGGGGCAGTACTGAGGTAGAGCCGCACTGTCGGAGGGGTGGTACTGAGAGAGCGCTGCACTGTCGGAGGGGCAGTACTGAGGGAGTGCTGTACTGCACTGTCAGAGGGGCCGACTTTCGGATGAGACCTTAAACCGAGGTCCTGTCTTCCCTCTCAGGTGGCAGTGGTGTTACAGCTGTACAGAGCTCTGTGTAGACCCTACCCGGAGTAAAACCCGTTCAGTCCTGGCCTCCGCCCACAGGAGGCATGGGAAGGGGAGCGATGCAGGTTCACCACAATGATACCCCGGGGGTGAAAGGGTTAAATCCCGAGGACCGGTCGCACAGACTGGGCCTGTGATCCCGCGAGTTTAGACGATTAAGCGACGATCTGATCGAGGGGTTTGGGACAATTGAAGGATTGGATCGGGGAGATCGGGAGAGAAACTGTTCCCTCGGGTGGGGGGCAGTCCAGAACAAGGGGGGCGTCACCTTCAAATTAGAGCCAGGCCATTCAGGGGTGATGTCAGAAAACACTTCTTCACACAAAGGGCAGCGGGAATCGGGAACTTTCTCCCCCAAAAAGCTGTCGAGGTCGGGGGTCAATTGGTTTCAAGACTGAAATTGATAGATTAGTGTTGGGTAAGGGTATTAAGGGTCACGGAACCAAGGTGGGTAGATGGGGTTAGGTCACAGATCGGCCGTGATCGGATTGAATGGTGTAACGGGCACGAGGGGCTGAATGGGCCTCCTCCTGTTCCTCTGTAACAGACTCGAGGGGCTGAATGGGCCTCCTCCTGTTCCTGTGTAACAGGCTCGAGGGGCTGAATGGGCCTCCTCCTGTTCCTGTGTAACAGGCTCGAGGGGCTGAATGGGCCTCCTCCAGTTCCTGTGTAACAGGCTCGAGGGGCTGAATGGGCCTCACTCCTGTTCCTGTATAACAGGCTCGAGAGGCTGAATGGGCCTCCTCCTGTTCCTGTGTAACAGGCTCGAGGGGCTGAATGGGCCTCCTCCTGTTCCTGTGTAACAGGCTCGAGGGGCTGAATGGGCCTCCTCCTGTTCCTGTGTAACAGGCTCGAGGGGCTGAATGGGCCTCCTCCTGTTCCTGTGTAACAGGCTCGAGGGGCTGAATGGGCCTCCTCCTGTTCCTGTGTAACAGGCTCGAGGGGCTGAATGGGCCTTCTCCTGTCCCTGTGTAACGGGCTCGAGGGGCTGAATGGGCCTCCTCCTGTCCCTGTGCAACAGGCTCGAGGGGCTGAATGGCCTCCTCCTGTTCCTGTGTAACAGGCTCGAGGGGCTGAATGGGCCTCCTCCTGTTCCTGTGTAACAGGCTCGAGGGGCTGAATGGGCCTCCTCCTGTTCCTGTGTAACAGGCTCGAGGGGCTGAATGGGCCTCCTCCTGTTCCTGTGTAACAGGCTCCAGGGGCTGAATGGGCCTCCTCCTGTTCCTGTGTAACAGGCTCGAGAGGCTGAATGGGCCTCCTCCTGTTCCTGTGTAACAGGCTCGAGGGGCTGAATGGGCCTCCTCCTGTTCCTGTGTAACAGGCTCGAGGGGCTGAATGGGCCTCCTCCTGTTCCTGTGTAACAGGCTCCAGGGGCTGAATGGGCCTCCTCCTGTTCCTGTGTAACAGGCTCGAGGGGCTGAATGGGCCTCCTCCTGTTCCTGTGGTAACAGGCTCGAGGGGCTGAATGGGCCTCCTCCTGTTCCTGTGTAACAGGCTCGAGGGGCTGAATGGGCCTCCTCCTGTTCCTGTGGTAACAGGCTCGAGGGGCTGAATGGGCCTCCTCCTGTTCCTGTGTAACAGGCTCGAGGGGCTGAATGGGCCTCCTCCTGTTCCTGTGTAACAGACTCGAGGGGCTGAATGGGCCTCCTCCTGTTCCTGTGTAACAGGCTCGAGGGGCTGAATGGGCCTCCTCCTGTTCCTGTGTAACAGGCTCGAGGGGCTGAATGGGCCTCCTCCTGTTCCTGTGCAACAGGCTCGAGGGGCTGAATGGGCCTCCTCCTGTTCCTGTGCAACAGGCTCGAGGGGCTGAATGGGCCTCCTCCTGTTCCTGTGTAACAGGCTCGAGGGGCTGAATGGGCCTCCTCCTGTTCCTGTGCAACAGGCTCGAGGGGCTGAATGGGCCTCCTCCTGTTCCTGTGCAACAGGCTCGAGGGGCTGAATGGGCCTCCTCCTGTCCCTGTGGTCTAAGTTGCTACCATTAGCCGTCCAATGTCAAAGGTTCACCTCTTGGGAAATTGCTCCGAGGCAGTTGCGTGCATTGACAACATACACGCCCGAGTACGACGAAGGTTTTCTCTTCCATTAATCTTGGCTGTAAGTTCCGACTTCCTCCAAATCCCTGCCAAGCAGAGACAGCGAAGATAACAGTTGGGTTTAAGCAGTGGCTCACCAGGTTTAGCTTTCTCTGAGACAGAAGGACGCAGGTTCGAGTCACACTCCAGAGAGTTAACCACAAAACTCCAATGCGACACGCCCAGTGCCAGTACTGAGGGAGCGTCGAGCTGTCTGAGGGGCAGTACTGAGGGAGTGCTGCACTTTCAGAGGGGCAGTACTGAGGGAGTGCTGCACTTTCGGAGGGGCAGTACTGAGGGAGCGCCGCACTGTCGGAGGGGCAGTACTGAGGGAGCGTCGAGCTGTCTGAGGGGCAGTACTGAGGGAGTGCTGCACTTTCGGAGGGGCAGTACTGAGGGAGCGTCGAGCTGTCGAAGGGGCAGTACTGAGGGAGAGCCGCACTGTCGGAGGGACAGTACTGAGGGAGCGCTGCACTGTCGGAGGGGCAGTACTGAGGGAGCGCGGCGCTGTCGGAGGGGCAGTACTGAGGGAGCGCCGCACTGTCGGAGGGGCGGTACTGAGGGAACGCCGCACTGTCGGAGGGGCAGTACTGAGGGAGCGCCGCACTGTCGGAGGGGCGGTACTGAGGGAGCGCCGCACTGTCGGAGGGGCGGTACTGAGGGAACGCCGCACTGTCGGAGGGGCAGTACTGAGGGAGCGCCGCACTGTCGGAGGGGCAGTACTGAGGGAGCGCCGCACTGTCGGAGGGTCGGTACTGAGGGAGCGCCGCACTGTCGGAGGGGCAGTACTGAGGGAGCGCCGCACTGTCGGAGGGGCAGTACTGAGGGAGCGCCGCACTGTCGGAGGTGCCGTCTTTCAGATGAGACGTTAAACTGAGGCCCCGTCTGCCCTCTCAGGTGGATGTAAAAGATCCCACGGCCACTATTTGGAGGAAGAGCAGGGGGAGTTCTCCCCGGTGTCCTGGGGCCAATATTTATCCCTCAACCAACATAACAAAAACAGATGATCCGGGTCATTATCACATCGCTGTGTGTGGGAGCTTGCTGTGCGCAAATTGGCTGCCGCGTTTCCCACAATACAAGAGTGAGCACACTCCAAAAATGGACTTAATTGGTCGTGAGGCGCTTTGAGACGCCCGGTGGTGGTGAAAGGCGCTATATAAATGCAAGTCTTTCATTCTTCCTTTGTTCCAATGCGCTCAACACTAGCCCCTCGAGGGACTCTGCCCCCACTGCCCGCTCACTGCCTGCTGGCCCCTGCCATGCTGCGAAGCGACAGGCTTCAATAATCTAACTGGCAGCAATCGACCAAACATACGTCTGTCTCAAGTATCTCTCCCACCGTTTCCCCCCCCCATGTCGTGCAGATCCGTTGGAGCGTGGGGGGAGCGGGTGGGCAGTGGTGGGGTGCTATTTGACCGAGGGTGGGGAGCTATTCAAGGTATTCCACCGAGGGCGGCGGGGCGGCTATTCGACCGAGGGGGGAGGCAACTATTCGACCGAGTGGGGGAGGTATTCGACCGAGAGGGGAGGCAACTATTTGACCGAGGGGGGGGCTATTCGACCAAGAGGGGAGGCAACTATTCGACCGAGGGGGGAGGTATTCGACCGAGGGGGGGGGCAGCTATTCGACCGAGAGGGGAGGCAACTATTCGACCGAGGGGGGGAGGTATTCGACCGAGAGGGGAGGCAACTACTCAACCGAGGGGGGAGGCAACTATTTGACCGAGGGTGGGGGGGTATTCGACCGAGAGGGGAGGCAACTATTCGACCGAGGTGGGGGCTATTTGACCGAGAGGGGAGGCAACTATTCGACCGAGGGGGGAGGCAACTATTCGATTGGGGGGGGGGGCTATTCGACCGAGGCGGGGGGGGCTATTCGATCGAGGGGGGAGGCAACTATTCGATTGGGGGGGGACTATTCGACCGAGGCGGGGGGGGCTATTCGACTGAGGGGGGAGGCAACTATTCGACCGAGAGGGGGCAGCTATTCAACCAGAGGGTGGTAGCTATTCGACCGAGGGGGGGCAGCTATTCGACCGAGAGGGGAGGCAGCTATTCGACCGAGAGGGGGCAGCTATTCAACCAGAGGGTGGTAGCTATTCGACCGAGAGGGGGCAGCTATTCGACCGAGGCGGGGGGGGCTATTCGATCGAGGGGGGGAGCTGCTATTCGACCGAGAGGGGAGGCAACTATTCGACCGAGAGGGGAGGCAGCTATTCGACCGAGAGGGGGCAGCTATTCGACCGAGAGGGGGCAGCTATTCAACCAGAGGGTGGTAGCTATTCGACCGAGGGGGGGCAGCTATTCGACCGAGCGGGGGGGCAGCTATTTGACGAGCCGGGTTAGGGGCAGCTATTCGACCGAGGGGGGCAGCTATTCCACCGAGGGAGGGGAGGGGCTATTCCACCGAGGGAGGGGAGGGGCTATTCCACCGAGGGAGGGGAGGGGCTATTCAACCGAGGGGAGGTATTCATTCCAAAGGCAGGGGGAGCCATTTGACCGAAGGAAAGGGGCCATTCGACCAAAGGAGGGGGGGTTATTCGACCGAGGGGCAGTGGAGCTATTCAACCGAGGGGGGTGCTGCGGTTCCTCGATAAGTTGCCGGTCTCACGCACAGCCCCTGAAACACTGCTGTGAGAGCCCACAGCGAAACCAATCTCACAGGCCAGTGAGCAAAGCCTGTGCCTGGAGAGACAGGATTAGTAACCACACGCGCTTTAATGATCTGCAACAGCGCAGAATTAAAGCGACACTCCCCAGCTCAGGGACCAGGGCCTGCACAGTGTACACACATTCAAACGTGCACCTTCCCCCTTTAAAAGATCAGTTTCGCCTGTTCAATAGCTCCCCCGCCTCCCAACGACTGCCAAAAGCTCCCGTTATTCCCAGTTCAAAACTGGATTAAAAAGCATTGACACTTGCACACCCAGAGTTCCACCTCTAAACTAATCGTACTCCCCACACACAGCTCGCCTCCGTCCCCTCCTCCTGCACTCCCGCACGTCCCTCTTTCTCATCCTCTATCTCCCCTTCTCATTCTCCCCATCCTCTGCAGGTAGTCTCCTCAGCTCCTGTGATTCTCTGTCCCGACAACCCACCTTCCCTCCTCTGTATCTAACCCCGTGCTGTACCTGTACCTGCCCTGGGAGTGTTTGATGGGACAGTGTAGGGGGAGCTTTACTCTGTAACTAACCCCGTGCTGTACCTGCACCTGCCCTGGGAGTGTTTGATGGGACAGTGTAGAGGGAGCTTTACTCTGTATCTAACCCCGTGCTGTACCTGCCCTGGGAGTGTTTGATGGGACAGTGTAGAGGGAGCTTTACTCTGTATCTAACCCCCTGTACCTGCCCTGGGAGTGTTTGATGGGACAGTGTAGAGGGAGCTTTACTCTGTATCTAACCCCCTGTACCTGCCCTGGGAGTGTTTGATGGGACAGTGTAGAGGGAGCTTTACTCTGTATCTAACCCCGTGCTGTACCTGTACCTGCCCTGGGAGTGTTTGATGGGACAGTGTAGAGAGAGCTTTACTCTATATCTAACCCAATGCTGTACCTGCCCTGAGAGTGTTTGATGGGACAGTGTAGAGGGAGCTTTACTCTGTATCTAACCCCGTGCTGTACCTGCCTTGGGTGGTGCTGAATTCTGACAGTGGGTTGGAGAGATTTATTCCAAGTTCCCGACCCTGACCTTGAAGTACACAAAAAGCAAGATAGCCCAACGAGAATCTCGGCAAACTGCTCAACGCCCAGAACACAGGAACCATTAAAAACGTACGTCTCTCTTACACTGGGAATCAAATTCATGCACGAAGCTGCTTCTGAAGGCACATTGTGTGACAGAACAGGACAAGCAGATTTCTCGAAGCAGCGCTCGGATATACCGCTCTGCACTGAGCTCGCTGCGAAAAGCTCCAGAATCTGCGTCAAACGCCAATCCAAATCAAAATGCAATCGACTTGAAATGATCAAAAAGTCGACCCTGAAATTCACAAGTCGCTGCTCTGGGAAGCTGTGAAAACGGACGCGGCAATTTACAGGTGTCTGTTTGTGTGTGTGTGTGTGTGTGTGTGAGAGAGAGTCACACTTCAGGTCTGTGTGGTGCAAGTGTTGTTGGTGGTGGGGAGGGGTTTAAACTCCTGCCGATGTAACCTCTGCTCCAATTTTCACTGGACTGGTAGGTGTGTGACCTCGCTGCCTGTGTTCGGTGTTAAGGGGCAGCCCCAGAGATGTCAGTGTGTCAGGGAAAATGAATAAAGAGTGGTTTCCTCAACATCTGCCTCTCTCTCTCTCCTTTTCGCCTCTCCTCTCCTCTCTCTTCCTCCTTCTCTCCATTCTCTGTCCCTGCCTTTCCCTCCTTCTCTCCTCGCTCCTTCTCTCCCTCCCTCAACACTCCCTCTTTGTTCCTGCCTTTCCCTCCTTCTCTCTTCTCTCCTTCCCTCCCTCCCCTTCTCTCCTCGCTCCCTCCCTCAACACTCCCTCTTTGTTCCTGCCTTTCCCTCCTTCTCTCCTCTCTCCTTCCCTCCCTCCCCTTCTCTCCTCGCTCCCTCCCTCAACACTCCCTCTTTGTTCCTGCCTTTCCCTCCTTCTCTCCTCTCTCGCTCCTCCTCTCTCCTTTCTCTCCCCCTTTCTCTCATCTCCTTCCCTCTCTCCTCTCTCCCTCCCTCTCTCCTCTCTCCCTCCCTTTGTTCCTGCCTTTCCCTCCTTCTCTCCTCTCTCTCTCCCTCCTTCTCTCCTCGCTCTTTGTCCCTGCCAGTCACTGCCTCCCTCTCTCTCTCTCTCTCACCTCCCTCCCTCTCTCCCTCCTTCTTGCTTCACTCCACCTTCACCCTATCCTCTCTTTCTTTGTCCTTACCTCTCTCTCCCTCCTCCCCTCCCTCCCGCCCACCCTCCTCCGTCAATTGCTGCCACCATCCGTATCGTTCTGTCCCCAATCTCTCTTTCCTTTGTTCTCCATCTTCCCATCTTCCTCTCTCTCTCTCTCTCTCTCTCTCTTCCCCCGGATATATCTACCGCAAGCCCTTTAACTCATTCCGTCAACCTCTCTCTCTCTCCTTGTTCATTCGCTCTCCCTTTGTGCGTCCCTCTGCCTTCCCATTCTGCGTTTCCCGATCATCTGTGGGCCCGGTGTTCGCTCTTTTAATGACACCAGGTGCCTCCCCCTTTGTCTTTGCCTCGATATTGAAATGACCTGTCAGACTTTCTCCCTTTACATACCGGGCACTCTCAGATACACCGCGTGTGCCCTGTATTCATTTAAAAGTGCTGTCGAAACAGTCTCACACATTCTGCAAAAATATATACATATATATGTGTATATGTGTGTGTAAATATATATGTATGTATAGATGTGTGTGTGTGTATATATGTGTGTATATATATATATATATATGTGTGTGTGTGTGTATCTATATATATATAAATATTATATATATATATATATATGTGTGTGTGTGTGTATCTATATATATATAAATATTATATATATATATGTGTGTGTGTGTATATATATATATACACATACTCACAAATATATAGACACACACAGAAATATATAGACACACACACACGCAGAGAAATATATAGACACACGCGCGCAATATATAGACACACACACAGAAACATATAGACACACACAGAAACATATAGACACACACACACACAGATATAGACACACACACACACAGAAACATATAGACACACACACACACAGATATAGACACACACACACACAGAAACATATAGACACACACACACACAGATATAGACACACACACACACAGAAACATATAGACACACACACACACAGATATAGACACACACACACACAGAAACATATAGACACACACACACAGATATAGACACACACACACACAGAAACATATAGACACACACACACAGATATAGACACACACACACACACACAGAAACATACACACAGACACACACAGAAACATATAGACACACACACACACAGAAACATACACACAGACACACAGATATAGACACACACACACACAGAAACATACACACAGACACACAGATATAGACACACACACACAGAAACATATAGACACACACACACAGATATAGACACACACACACAGAAACATACACACAGACACAGATATAGACACACACACACACAGAAACATATAGACACACACACAGATATAGACACACACACACAGAAACATACACACAGACACAGATATAGACACACACACACACAGAAACATATAGACACACACACACAGATATAGACACACACATACACAGAAACATACACACAGACACAGATATAGACACACACACACACAGAAAC
>NC_092007.1:8953937-8958937 GCF_044704955.1 Pristiophorus japonicus | reverse complement strand
GTCCTCTCTCCTCCGTAGTGACCTGAGTGCTCTCTCTCCAACGGTCATCACATCATAGGCGGTCCCTCGAACCAGGATGACTTGCTTCCACGAGTTCACAGATGTTTCAATGAAGGAGCCGATGTTCCAGGTCCTGAACTCCGATTGAAGGGTGGAAGATGCCTGTACGTGGATTTTTTTAACGTGGGGTGACCGTTGTACATCAGCCATCACACGGGCTTGACAGAGCGAGGTCTCGGTCCAGTGGCGAGGGTTAACCAGGACGACTGGAGACCAACTCTGCTGCACAGACCCAGTGGGCGCACATATCGCACACAGTGTGGGCTGGGCCCTGGGCCCCTGGGCCCCGAACTCTCATTCACCGCTCCTCCGCCCCGATCTCTCGCCGCTCCTCCGCCCCCGATCTCTCGCCTCTCCTCCGCCCCGATCTCTCGCCGCTCCTCCGCCCCCGATCTCTCGCCGCTCCTCCGCCCCCGATCTCTCGCCGCTCCTCCGCCCCGATCTCTCGCCGCTCCTCCGCCCCGATCTCTCGCCGCTCCTCCGCCCCCGATCTCTCGCCGCTCCTCCGCCCCCGATCTCTCGCCGCTCCTCCGCCCCGATCTCTCGCCGCTCCTCCGCCCCCGATCTCTCGCCGCTCCTCCGCCCCGATCTCTCGCCGCTCCTCCGCCCCCGATCTCTCGCCGCTCCTCCGCCCCGATCTCTCGCCGCTCCTCCGCCCCCGATCTCTCGCCGCTCCTCCGCCCCGATCTCTCGCCGCTCCTCCGCCCCCGATCTCTCGCCGCTCCTCCGCCCCCGATCTCTCGCCGCTCCTCCGCCCCCGATCTCTCGCCTCTCCTCCGCCCCGATCTCTCGCCGCTCCTCCGCCCCCGATCTCTCGCCGCTCCTCCGCCCCCGATCTCTCGCCGCTTCTCCGCCCCGATCTCTCGCCGCTCCTCCGCCCCCGATCTCTCGCCTCTCCTCCGCCCCGATCTCTCGCCGCTCCTCCGCCCCCGATCTCTCGCCGCTCCTCCGCCCCCGATCTCTCGCCGCTCCTCCGCCCCGATCTCTCGCCGCTCCTCCGCCCCGATCTCTCGCCGCTCCTCCGCCCCCGATCTCTCGCCGCTCCTCCGCCCCCGATCTCTCGCCGCTCCTCCGCCCCGATCTCTCGCCGCTCCTCCGCCCCCGATCTCTCGCCGCTCCTCCGCCCCGATCTCTCGCCGCTCCTCCGCCCCCGATCTCTCGCCGCTCCTCCGCCCCCGATCTCTCGCCGCTCCTCCGCCCCCGATCTCTCTCCGCTCCTCCGCCCCCGATCTCTCGCCGCTCCTCCGCCCCGATCTCTCGCCGCTCCTGGACCCCGATCTCTCGCCGCTCCTCTGCCCCGATCTCTCGCCGCTCCTCCGCCCCCGATCTCTCGCCGCTCCTCCGCCCCCGATCTCTCGCCGCTCCTCCGCCCCCGATCTCTCGCCGCTCCTCCGCCCCCGATCTCTCGCCGCTCCTCCTCCCCCGATCTCTCGCCGCTCCTCCGCCCCCGATCTCTCGCCGCTCCTCCGCCCCCGATCTCTCGCCGCTCCTCCGCCCCCGATCTCTCGCCGCTCCTCCGCCCCCGATCTGTCGCCGCTCCTCCGCCCCCGATCACTCGTCGTCAAGCCCGCCCCGACCTTCCCGCTCCTGTGCTGTACCAGGGACCCCGCCGATGCTCCTGCCCACGCTCCAAACGGCGCCCCGGGGTCCTGATGATGTCGCCCGGTTGCCCAGCTCGAAGCCTGTCGCACCTTTGTGTCGGCTCGTGCTGGTAGCCACAGTGGCTCGCTCCAGCTCTATCTATAGCCCCGACTCGCGGTGGTGTTCCCACACAGGTCGGGGCGACCCAGGATGCCCCCCGAGGGTGACAGAGCACTGGCACCTGCTCCCCACCCCCCACCCCCTCACTGCTCCATCGGCTCTCGGGGCACCGACCTGTGCAGCTTGTGCCTGGGGGCTGGAACAGAACGAGTTGGCTGCATTTCCCGTCAATCTGTTCGACATTCCCTCCCGCTGACTGTGCAAGGTGTGTGGCACTAGCTCCCCGTGTCTACGATCGCTGACTCCCACACGTCCCCTCAGTGCTTGGTGTTTACCCAGTGCCCCCACCCCCCGAACTCACACACCATCTGTGGGCAGCTTGGCCTGTGGTGTGTGCCGGAGATACGACTCAAAGAGTGGGGGCGGCGGAGAAGCCAATCCCTGCTCATCCGGGACAAAGCCGACACTCGATCGGCCACGCTCCCCACCGCCTCCAACACTCACTCCCTCCACCACCTCCAACACTCACTCCCTCCACCACCTCCAACACTCACTCCCTCCACCACCTCCAACACTCACTCCCTCCACCACCTCCAACACTCACTCCCTCCACCACCTCCAACACTCACTCCCTCCACCACCTCCAACACTCACTCCCTCCACCACCTCCAACACTCACTCCCTCCACCACCTCCAACACTCACTCCCTCCACCACCTCCAACACTCACTCCCTCCACCGCCTCCAACACTCACTCCCTCCACCACCTCCAACACTCACTCCCTCCACCACCTCCAACACTCACTCCCTCCACCACCTCCAACACTCACTCCCTCCACCACCTCCAACACTCACTCCCTCCACCACCTCCAACACTCACTCCCTCCACCGCCTCCAACATTCACTCCCTCCACCGCCTCCAACACTCACTCCCTCCACCGCCTCCAACACTCACTCCCTCCACCACCTCCAACACTCACTCCCTCCACCACCTCCAACACTCACTCCCCCCACCACCTCCAACACTCACTCTCTCCACCACCTCCAACACTCACTCCCTCCATCACCTCCAACACTCACTCCCTCCATCACCTCCAACACTCACTCCCTCCACCACCTCCAACACTCACTCCCTCCACCACCTCCAACACTCACTCCCTCCACCACCTCCAACACTCACTCCCTCCACCACCTCCAACACTCACTCCCTCCACCACCTCCAACACTCACTCCCTCCACCGCCTCCAACACTCACTCCCTCCACCGCCTCTAACACTCACTCCCTCCACCACCTCCAATACTCACTCCCTCCACCACCTCTAACACTCACTCCCTCCAACACTCACTCCCTCCACCACCTCCAACACTCAATCCCACCACCACCTCCAACACTCACTCCCTCCACCACCTCCAACACTCACTCCCTCCACCACCTCCAACACTCACTCCCTCCACCACCTCCAACACTCACTCCCTCCACCACCGGCGCACCGTGGCTGCGGTGTGCACCGTCCACAAGATGCACCGCGGCAACTTGCCAAGGCTTCTTCGGCAGCACCTCCCAAACCCGCGGCCTCTAACCCCTAGAAGGACAAGGGCAGCAGGTCCATGGGAACACCACCCACCTCCACGTTCCCCTCCCAGTCACACACACACCATCCCTCGACTTGGAAATATATCGGCCGTTCCTTCATCGTGGCTGGGTCACAATCCCGGAACTCCCTCCCTAACAGCACTGTGGGAGCACCTTCACCACACGGACTGCAGCGGTTCAAGAAGGAAGCTCACCACCACCTTCACAAGTGGCGACGAGGGATTGGGCGATAAATGCCGGCCTTGGCCACATCCCGAGAATGAATGATAAAATCGTTATAGAAATACAGAAACATAGAAAATAGGTGCAGGAGTAGACCATTCGGCCCTTCTAGCCTGCACCACCATTCAATGAGTTCATGGCTGAACATGCAACTTCAGTACCCCATTCCTGCTTTCTCGCCATACCCCTTGATCCCCCTAGTAGTAAGGACTTCATCTAACTCCCTTTTGAATATATTTAGTGAATTGGCCTCAACAACTTTCTGTGGTAGAGAATTCCACAGGTTCACCACTCTCTGAGTGAAGAAGTTTCTGCTCATCTCGGTCCTAAATGGCTTACCCCTTATCCTTAGACTGTGACCCCTGGTTCTGGACTTCCCCAACATTGGGAACATTCTTCCTGCATCTAACCTGTCTAAACCCGTCAGAATTTTAAACGTTTCTATGAGGTCCCCTCTCATTCTTCTGAACTCCAGTGAATACAAGCCCAGTTGATCCAGTCTTTCTTGATATGTCAGTCCCACCATCCCGGGAATCAGTCTGGTGAACCTTCGCTGCACTCCCTCAATGGCAAGAATGTCCTTCCTCAAGTTAGGAGACCAAAACTGTACACTATACTCCAGGTGTGGCCTCACCAAGGCCCTGTACAACTGTAGCAACACCTCCCTGCCCCTGTACTCAAATCCCCTTGCTATGAAGGCCAACATGCCATTTGCTTTCTTAACCGCCTGCTGTACCTGCATGCCAACCTTCAATGACTGATGTACCATGACACCCAGGTCTCGTTGCACCTCCCCTTTTCCTAATCTGTCACCATTCAGATAATAGTCTGTCTCTCTGTTTTTACCACCAAAGTGGATAACCTCACATTTATCCACATTATACTTCATCTGCCATGCATTTGCCCACTCACCTAACCTATCCAAGTCGCTCTGCATCCTCTTCTCATCCTCCTCGCAGCTCACACTGCCACCCAACTTAGTGTCATCCGCAAATTTGGAGATACTACATTTAATCCCCTCGTCTAAATCATTAATTGCTCCATCACAGACAGTGAACAACTTGCAAAGTACTGCAGCTGTTCCAAATCTGGTGGAAGAGACTGTCAGGGGGACATGGAGTGTCTGTGGAGAGAGGAGGCACCACTGGTTCAGGTCGCTGATCTCCCACCTGAACCTGAGCCGGCCTGGCATGTTCCCCCCCTCTCTCCCCACACACTGCCTGACCCGTTCCATGGTTCCACCAGTTCCTGTTTTTATTTCAGTATGAGTGGCCCTTCGAGAATCATCGGCACCCAAACTTAACCACACACCCCAGCAAGTGCAGTCCGAGAAATGGGACTCTGAGAGGCACTGGATAAACACGGACACACACACTCACACACGCACACTCACACACATACACACACACCCATACACACACACT
>NC_092007.1:8933937-8936437 GCF_044704955.1 Pristiophorus japonicus | reverse complement strand
ATTCAGCCCCTCGAGACTGTGACTATAGGAACAGTAGGAGGCCTATTTAGACCCTCGAGTCTGTTACACAGGAACAGGAGGAGGCCCATTCAGCCCCTCGAGCCTGTTACAAAGGAACAGGAGGAGGCCCATTCAGCCCCTCGAGCCTGTTACACAGGAACAGGAGGAGGCCCATTCAGCCCCTCGAGCCTGTTACACAGGAACAGGAGGAGGCCCATTCAGCCCTTCGGGTCTGTTACACAGGAACAGGAGGAGGCCCATTCAGCCCCTCGAGCCTGTTACACAGGAACAGTAGGATGCCCATTCAGCCCCTCGAGCCTGAATCACAGGAACAGGAGGAGGCCCATTCAGCCTCTCGAGCCTGTTACACAGGAACAGGACGAGGCCCATTCAGCCCCTCGAGCCTGTTACAAAGGAACAGGAGGAGGCCCATTCAGCCCCTCGAGCCTGTTACACAGGAACAGGAGGAGGCCCATTCAGCCCCTCGAGCCTGTTACGCAGGAACAGGAGGAGGCCCATTCAGCCTCTCGAGCCTGTTACACAGGAACAGGAGGAGGACCATTCAGCCCCTCGAGCCTGTTACACAGGAACAGTAGGATGCCCATTCAGCCCCTCGAGCCTGAATCACAGGAACAGGAGGAGGCCCATTCAGCCTCTCGAGCCTGTTACACAGGAACAGGACGAGGCCCATTCAGCCCCTCGAGCCTGTTACATAGGAACAGGAGGAGGCCCATTCAGCCCCTTGAGCCTGTTACACAGGAACAGGAGGAGGTCCATTCAGCCCCTCGAGCCTGTTACAGAGGAACAGGAGGAGGCCCATTCAGCCCCTCGAGTCTGTTACACAGGAACAGGAGGAGGCCCATTCAGCCCCTCGAGCCTGTTACACAGGAACAGGAGGAGGCCCATTCAGCCCCTCGAGCCTGTTACACAGGAACAGGAGGAGGCCCATTCAGCCCCTCGAGCCTGTTACACAGGAACAGGAGGAGGCCCATTCAGCCCCTCGAGCATGTTACACAGGAACAGGAGGAGGCCCATTCAGCCCCTCGAGCCTGTTACCATAGGAACAGGAGGGGTCCCATTCAGCACCTCGAGCCTGTTACCATAGGAACAGGAAGGGGCCCATTCAGCCCCTCGAGCCTGTTACACAGGAACAGGAGGAGGTCCATTCAGCCCCTCGGGCCTGTTACACAGGAACAGGAGGAGGTCCATTCAGCCCCTCGGGCTTGTTACACAGGAACAGGAGGAGGCCCATTCAGCCCCTCGAGCCTGGTACACAGGAACAGGAGAAGGCCCATTCAGCCTCTCGAGCCTGTTACACAGGAACAGGAGGAGGTCCATTTTGCCCCTCGAGCCTGTTACACAGGAACTGGAGGAGGCCCATTCAGCCTCTCGAGCCTGTTCCACAGGAACAGGAGGAGCCTCATTCAGCCCCTCGAGCCTGATACACAGGAACAGGAGGAGGCCCATTCAGCCCCTCGAGCCTGTTACACAGGAACAGGAGGAGGCCCATTCAGCCCCTTGAGCCTGATACACAGGAACAGGAGGAGCCCCATTCAGCCCCTCGAGCATGTTACTATAGGAACAGTAGGAGGTATATTTAGACCCTCGAGTCTGTTAAAAAGGAACTGGAGGAAGCCCATTCAGCCCCTCGAGCCTGTTACACAGGAACAGGAGGAGGCCCATTCAGCCCCTCGAGCCTGTTACACAGGAACAGGATGAGGTCCATTCAGCCCCTCGAGCCTGTTACACAGGAACAGGAGGAGGCCCATTCAGCCCCTCGAGCCTGTTACACAGGAACAGGAGGAGGTCCATTCAGTCCCTCGGGCCTGTTGCACAGTAACAGGAGGAGGCCCATTCAGCCCCTCGAGCCTGTTACACAGGAACAGGAGGAGGTCCATTCAGTCCTTGGGCCTGTTGCACAGGAACAGGAGGAGGCCCATTCAGCCCCTCGAGCCTGTTACACAGGAACAGGAGGAGGCCCATTCAGCCCCTCGAGCCTGTTACACAGGAACAGGAGGAGGCCCATTCAGCCGCTCGAGCCTGTTACACAGGAACAGGAGGAGGCCCATTCAGCCCCTCGAGCCTGTTACACAGGAACAGGAGGAGGCCCATTCAGCCCCTCAAGCCTTTTACACAGGAACAGGAGGAGGTCCATTCAGTCCCTCGGGCCTGTTGCACAGGAACAGGAGGAGGCCCATTCAGCCCCTCGAGCCTGTTACACAGGAACAGGAGGAGGTCCATTCAGTCCCTCGGGCCTGTTGCACAGGAACAGGAGGAGGCCCATTCAGCCCCTCGAGCCTGTTACACAGGAACAGGAGGAGGCCCATTCAGCCCCTCGAGCCTGTCACACAGGAACAAGAGGAGGCCCATTCAGCCCCTCGAGCCTGTTACACAGGAACAGGAGGAGGCCCATTAAGCCCCACAAGCCTGTTACACAGGAACAGGAGGAGGCCCATTCAGCCCCTCGAGCCTGTTACACAGGAACAGGAGGAGGCCCATT
>NC_092007.1:8830449-8931237 GCF_044704955.1 Pristiophorus japonicus | reverse complement strand
GTAGGGGCTGGAGGAGGTTACAGAGATAGGGAGGGGTGTAGGGGCTGGAGGAGGTTACAGAGATAGGGAGCGCTGTAGGGGCTGGAGGAGGTTACAGAGATAGGGAGGGGTGTAGGGGCTGGAGGAGGTTACAGAGATGGGGAGGGATGTAGTGGCTGGAGGGGGTTACAGAGATAGGGAGGGGTGTAGGGGCTGGAGGAGGATAACGAGATAGGGAGGGGTGTAGGGGCTGGAGGAGGATAACGAGATAGGGAGGGGTGTAGGGGGTGAGGAGGGATTTGAACACCAGGATGCGAATTTTACAATCGATGCCTGGCTGGACTGGGAGCCAATGTGGGTGAGCGGGACTCGGTGCGAGTTCGGACACGGGACGTAGGGGGAGAAGGGGCAGAGTTTTGGACGAGCTGATGGTTACGGAGGGTTGAAGTTTGGAGGCTGGCCAGGAGTGCGTTAATCGGGACACTTCAACAGTTCCTGTCATTGCAGAGTGGGTTTTAGCAACAGACTGAATTGACTGACTCAGAATAATTAACCACTATTCAAACCTAGTCCATTGTTACTGTTCCCCGATCACTTAAAACAAGCTCTGTTGAATAAAAATCTTGATTGGACAGATTGACGACATGGGAAATGCTGCTGAGACACTAATTATGATTTCCGACTTATTATCAGGCTCAGGCAGTTGCTGAAATTTCACTCCATGCAGTTCAGACCGGAATTGATTTTACAGCAATGAGTTTACAGGAAGGTCGCGTATTCCTCCCGCAACATTCAGCATCTCAGAACGTCCCAACGCGCTTGCCGACCCAATCAAATCCATTTCCGCAGTGTGGTCACTGTTGTATTGTGGGAAACACGGCAGTCAATTTGTGCACAGCAAGCTCCCTCACACAGCGATGTGATAATGACCCGGATCACATCTGTTTTTGTTTTGTTGATTGAGGGATAAATATTGGCCCCAGGACACCGGGGAGAACTCCCCCTGCTCTTCTTCCAAATAGTGGCCCCGGGATCTTTTACATTCACCCAAGAGGGCAGACGGGGCCTCGGTTTAATGTCTCATCCGAAAGACGGCATCTCCGACAGTGCGGCACTCCCTCAGTACTGCCCCTCCGACAGTGCGGCTCTCCCTCAGTACTGCCCCTCCGACAGTGCGGGGCTCCCTCAGTACTGTCCCTCCGACAGTGCGGCACTCCCTCAGTACTGCCCCTCCGACAGTGCGGCACTCCCTCAGTACTGCCCCTCCGACAGTGCGGCACTCCCTCAGTACTGCCCCTCCGACAGTGCGGCGCTCCCTCAGTACCGCCCCTCCGACAGTGCGGCGCTCCCTCAGTACTGCCCCTTCGACAGTGCGGTGCTCCCTCAGTACTGCCCCTCCGACAGTGCAGCGCTCCCTCAGTACTGCCCCTCCGACAGTGCGGTGCTCCCTCAGTACTGCCCCTCCGACAGTGCGGTGCTCCCTCAGTACTGCCCCTCCGACAGTGTGGCACTCCCTCAGTACTGCCCCTCCGACAGTGCGGTGCTCCCTCAGTACTGCCCCTCCGACAGTGCGGCGCTCCCTCAGTACTGTCCCTCCGACAGTGCCGGGCTCTCTGGGCTGAGTAGCCTGCTTCTACTTTGTACGATTCAACCAATTATCTCTTGATGCTGGCACATTACGGAAATAGGGATATGGAGGCAGCAATTGCTCTTTCAGCGCCCTGGGTACTTTCTGTCAGTAAAAGGCAGATCACTTCTTAAGTCATTCTGAGCATTTTCCAAGGTCAGATATCGCCACGAGAGAGGTGAGTTTGTGATGTGTATTTAGAATTAACCTGACAGTTGTCTTTTCGAGTGAGTCGTTCCACAGAAAGGTTATTTGATACATAATTCAGCTGATATATTCTCCCTATGCCTTTATATACGTTCAGATCTGAATCCGCAGTTATAATGAGAATTTCCGATTAAACGTGGCACGTTGTAGTTACACCATCCCGCCAGTGGTGGCGCTGTAACGTGACAGGTTTACATAGGAAATCCTCATTGTTAAATGTGGCACGTGGGATGAAAAAGGATAATGGGAGGCGTGCAGTGGTATGACGGCCTGGCGCGAATTGGGCGCATGGAATGATCCCGTGGAGCCCGTGGGTGAAGAAGGTTTCGATTCCCGGCCACCGTGTCATCGGCGGAGGAATCCTGGTAGTTCTTGGAAGACATTGGAAGAGAGGGGTCAGAGGTAGGAGGATGTTGTGGGGGGGGTGTTGTTGGGGAAATGGGGAGGCGGGAGGCGAGGGGGAGGAAGGGGTGATGGGGAGGGGAGCGGGGTCATGGGGAGACTGGGAGGGTTGGATGGGGGGGGGCGATGGGGAGCGGGAGAGGGAGATGGGAGTGGATCGTGGGGGTGGAGGGTGAGATGGGAGCAGGCGGGGGAGGGGAGACTGGGGGCAGGGCAGGGGAGACTGGGGAGCGGGAGGTGGGAGCGGGGAGAGGGAGATGGGAGCGGGGAGGGGGAGATGGGAGGAGGAGATGGGGGCGGGGGAAAGGTAGATGGGGGCGGGGGAAGGGGAGATGGGAGCAGGGAGGAGGAGATGGGAGCAGGGAGGGGGAGGGGAGCGGGGAGGGGGAGATGGGAGTGGGGGAAGGGGAGATGGGAGCGGGGGAAGTGGAGATGGGAGCAGGGAGGGGGAGGGGAGCGGGGGAGGGGCAGATAGGAGCGGGGAGGAGGAGATGCGAGCGGGGAAAGGGGAGATGGGAGGAGGGAGGGGGAGGGGAGCGGGAGGGGAGCGGGGGAGGGGGAGATGGGAGCGGGGGAGTGGGAGGGGAGCGGGGAAGGGGGAGGGGTGCGGGGGAAAGGGAGATGGGAGCGGGGAGGGGGAGGGGAGCGGGGGAGGGGGAGGGGAGCGGGGGAAGGGGATATGGGAGCGGGGAGGGGGAGGGGAGCGGGGGAGGGGAGCGGGGGAGGGGGAGGGGAGCGGGGGAAGGGGAGATGGGAGCGGGGGAGTGGGAGGGGAGTGGGAGGGGAGCGGGGGAGGGAGAGATGGGAGTGGAGAGGGGAGGGGAGCGGGGGAAGGGGAGATGGGAGCGGGGGAGTGGGAGGGGAGTGGGAGGGGAGCGGGGGAGGGAGAGATGGGAGTGGAGAGGGGAGGGGGAGCGGGGAGAGGGAGATGGGAGCGGGGGAGTGGGAGGGGAGCGGGGGAGGGGGAGATGGGAGCGGGGAAGGGAGAGATGGGAGCGGGGGAGTGGGAGGGGAGCGGGGGAGAGGGAGATTGGAGCGGGGGAGGGGGAGATGGGAGCGGGGAGAGGAAGATGGGAGCGTGGGAGGGGAGCGGGGGAGTGGGAGGGGAGCGGGGGAGGGGGAGATGGGAGCGGGGGAGGGGGAGATGGGAGCGGGGGAGTGGGAGGGGAGCGGGGAGGGGGGATGGGAGCGGGGAAGGGAGAGATGGGAGCGGGGGAGTGGGAGGGGAGCGGGGAGTGGGAGGGGAGCGGGGGAGAGGGAGATGGGAGCGGGGGAGTGGGAGGGGAGCGGGGAGTGGGAGATGGGAGCGGGGGAGTGGGAGGGGAGCGGGGGAGTGGGAGGGGAGTGGGGGAGAGGGAGATGGGAGCGGGGGAGTGGGAGGGGAGCGGGGAGTGGGAGGGGAGTGGGGGAGAGGGAGATGGGAGCGGGGGAGAGGGAGATGGGAGCGGGGAAGGGAGAGATGGGAGCGGGGGAGGGCGAGATGGGAGCGGGGAGAGGGAGATGGGAGCGGGGGAGTGGGAGATGGGAGCGGGGGAGTGGGAGGGGAGCGGGGGAGAGGGAGATGGGAGCGGGGGAGAGGGAGATGGGAGCGGGGGAGAGGGAGATGGGAGCGGGGGAGTGGGAGATGGGAGCGGGGGAGTGGGAGGGGAGTGGGGGAGAGGGAGATGGGAGCGGGGGGAGTGGGAGGGGAGCGGGGGAGAGGGAGATGGGAGCGGGGGAGAGGGAGGGGAGCGGGGGAGAGGGAGATGGGAGCGGGGGAGAGGGAGATGGGAGCGGGGGAGAGGGAGATGGGAGCGGGGGAGAGGGAGATGGGAGCGGGGGAGTGGGAGATGGGAGCGGGGGAGTGGGAGGGGAGCGGGGGAGGGGGAGATGGGAGCGGGGGAGTGGGAGCAGCCCGGAGGAGGGGGACTGATCAAACACAGGGGCTGAGAGAGTGTGTGTCGGCCGGGATGTCGGGGGTTAAGGGTTGCTGCTCCGGCAGACAATACTGAGCAATTGTGTCCAGCTGGGGGCGGCTTTGAGTAGGTGTGCAATAGGCTCACAATGCTCTGTTGAGAGGCGACACAAGACCCACTCATTGAACGGGACCCTCTCTGTTTGTCTCCTTCACGTTCAATGGGCATAATTGAAGATAGAACGGCCCTCTCCATCAGCGCCATTCAGTGCCAGACTGATTCCTCGCCGCATTCTCTCCACAATCACAACTCCATTGACTGGATAGTGTAGAGGGAGCTTTACTCTGTATCTAACCCCGTGCTGTACCTGCCCTGGGAGTGTTTGATGGGACAGTGTAGAGGGAGCTTTACTCTGTATCTAACCCCATGCTGTACCTGTACCTGCCCTGGGAGTGTTTGATGGGACAGTGCAGAGGGAGCTTTACTCTGTATCTAACCCCGTGCTATACCTGTATCTGCCCTGGGAGTGTTTGATGGGACAGTGTAGAGGGAGCTTTACTCTGTATCTAACCCCCTGTACCTGCCCTGGGAGTGTTTGGTGGGACAGTGTAGAGGGAGCTTTACTCTGTATCTAACCCCCTGTACCTGCCCTGGGAGTGTTTGATGGGACAGTGTAGAGGGAGCTTTACTCTGTATCTAACCCCGTGCTGTACCTGTACCTGCCCTGGGAGTGTTTGATGGGACAGTGTAGAGGGAGCTTTACTCTGTATCTAACCCCGTGCTGTACCTGCCCTGGGAGTGTTTGGTGGGACAGTGTAGAGGGAGCTTTAATCTGTATCTAACCCCGTGCTGTACCTGTACCTGCCCTGGGATTGTTTGATGGGACAGTGTAGAGAGAGCTTTACTCTGTATCTAACCCCGTGCTGTACCTGTACCTGCCCTGGGAGTGTTTGATGGGACAGTGTAGAGGGAGCTTTACTCTGTATCTAACCCCGTGCTGTACCTGTACCTGCCCTGGGAGTGTTTGATGGGACAGTGTAGAGGGAGCTTTACTCTATATCTAACCCCGTGCTGTACCTGCCCTGGGAGTGTTTGATGGGACAGTGTAGAGGGAGCTTTACTCTGTATCTAACCCCGTGCTGTACCTGCCCTGGGAGTGTTTGGTGGGACAATGTAGAGGGAGCTTTACTCTGTATCTAACCCCGTGCTGTACCTGTACCTGCCCTGGGATTGTTTGATGGGACAGTGTAGAGAGAGCTTTACTCTGTATCTAACCCCGTGCTGTACCTGCCCTGGGAGTGTTTGCTGGGACAATGTAGAAGGAGCTTTACTCTGTATCTAACCCGGTGCTGTACCTGCCCTGGGAGTGTTTGATGGGACAGTGTAGAGGGAGCTTTACTCTGTATCTAACCCCGTGCTGTACCTGCCCTGGGAGTGTTTGATGGGACAGTGTAGAGGGAGCTTTACTCTGTATCTAACCCCGTGCTGTACCTGCCCTGGGAGTGTTTGATGGGACAGTGTAGAGGGAGCTTTACTCTGTATCTAACCCCGTGCTGTACCTGCCCTGGGAGTGTTTGGTGGGACAATGTAGAGGGAGCTTTACTCTGTATCTAACCCCGTGCTGTACCTGTACCTGCCCTGGGATTGTTTGATGGGACAGTGTAGAGAGAGCTTTACTCTGTATCTAACCCCGTGCTGTACCTGCCCTGGGAGTGTTTGCTGGGACAATGTAGAAGGAGCTTTACTCTGTATCTAACCCGGTGCTGTACCTGCCCTGGGAGTGTTTGATGGGACAGTGTAGAGGGAGCTTTACTCTGTATCTAACCCCGTGCTGTACCTGCCCTGGGAGTGTTTGATGGGACAGTGTAGAGGGAGCTTTACTCTGTATCTAACCCCGTGCTGTACCTGCCCTGGGAGTGTGTGATGGGACAGTGTAGAGGGAGCTTTACTCTGTATCTAACCCCGTGCTGTACCTGTACCTGCCCTGGGATTGTTTGATGGGACAGTGTAGAGAGAGCTTTACTCTGTATCTAACCCCGTGCTGTACCTGCCCTGGGAGTGTTTGCTGGGACAATGTAGAAGGAGCTTTACTCTGTATCTAACCCGGTGCTGTACCTGCCCTGGGAGTGTTTGATGGGACAGTGTAGAGGGAGCTTTACTCTGTATCTAACCCCGTGCTGTACCTGCCCTGGGAGTGTTTGATGGGACAGTGTAGAGGGAGCTTTACTCTGTATCTAACCCCGTGCTGTACCTGCCCTGGGAGTGTGTGATGGGACAGTGTAGAGGGAGCTTTACTCTGTATCTAACCCCAATTTTTTTGAGATGTTTGTTGAGGGATAGAATTTGGCCAGGACACTGGGGATAACTCTCCTGCTCTTTTTCAAAATATTGCCATCCAGCCGAGAGTTTTAACATCTCATCTGAAAAGACAGCACCTCCGACAATGCAGCAGTCCCTCACTGGAGTGTTTGATGGGACAGTGAGACTGGAGTGCTGGCGTAGGTTTTTGTGGCTAGGATAAACGGGTGTGGAAAGTGAGGGGAGAGTGGGATTAGAATGGGTGGGATATTAAAGGGGGGAGTGAGGGGGAGAGTGGGATTAGACTGGGTGGGATATTAAAGGGGGGAGTGAGGGGGAGAGTGGGATTAGACTGGGTGGGATATTAAAGGGTATGGGGAGTGAGGGGGAGAGTGGGATTAGACTGGGTGGGATATTAAAGGGGGGAGTGAGGGGGAGAGTGGGATTAGACTGGGTGGGATATTAAAGGGGGGAGTGAGGGGGAGAGCGGGATTAGACTGGGTGGGATATTAAAGGGGGGAGTGAGGGGGAGAGTGGAATTAGACTGGGTGGGATATTAAAGCTGGGGGAATAAGCGGTTGAGTGGGATTAGACTGGGTGGGATATTAGAGGGAGGAGTGAGGGGGAGAGTGGGATTAGACTTGGTGGGATATTAAAGCTGGGGGAATGAGCGGTTGAGTGGGATTAGACTGGGTGGGATATTAAAGGGGGGAGTGAGGGGAGAGTGGAATTAGACTGGGTGGGATATTAAAGGGGGGAGTGAGGGGGAGAGTGGGATTAGACTGGTTGGGATATTAAAGGGGGGAGTGAGGGGGAGAGTGGGATTAGACTGGGTGGGATATTAAAGGATGCGGGGAGTGAGGGGGAGAGTGGGATTAGACTGGGTGGGATATTAAAGGATGCGGGGAGTGAGGGGAGTATGGGATTAGACTGGTGGGATATTAAAGGGGGGAGTGAGGGGAGAGTCGGATTAGACTGGGTGGGATATTAAAGGATGCGGGGAGTGAGGGGGAGAGTGGGATTAGACTGGGTGGGATATTAAAGGGGGGAGTGAGGGGAGAGTGGGATTAGACTGGGTGGGATATTAAAGGATGCGAGGATTGAGGAGGAGAGTGGGATTAGACTGGGTGGGATATTAAAGGATGCGAGGATTGAGGAGGAGAGTGGGATTAGACTGGGTGGGATATTAAAGGATGCGGGGATTGAGGAGGAGAGTGGGATTAGACTGCTTGGGATATTACAGGGTTTGGGGAGTGAGGGGGAGAGTGGGTGTGATATTAAACATAAGAACGTAAGAACACAAGAAATAGGAGCAGGAGTCGGCCATTCGGCCCCTCGAGCCTGCTCCGCCATTTAATACGATCATGGCTGATCCGATCATGGACTCAGCTCCACTTCCCCGCCCGTTCCCCATAACCCTTCACTCCCTTATCGCTCAAAAATCTGTCTATCTCCACCTTAAATATATTCAATGTCCCGGCCTCCACAGCTCTCTGGGGCAGAGAATTCCACAGATTTACAACCCTCTGAGAGAAGAAATTCCTCCTCATCTCAGTTTTAAATGGGCGGCCCCTTATTCTAAGATCACGCCCCCTAGTTCTAGTCTCCCCCATCAGTGGAAACATCCTCTCTGCATCCACCTTGTCGAGCCCCCCTCATAATCTGATACGTTTCGATAAGATCACCTCTCATTCTTCTGAATTCCAATGAGTAGAGGCCCAACCTCCTCAACCTTTCCTCATAAGTCAACCCCCTCATCCCCGGAATCAACCGAGTGAACCTTCTCTGAACTGCCTCCAAAGCAAGTATATCCTTTTGTAAATATGGAAACCAAAACTGCACGCAGTACTCCAGGTGTGGCCTCACCAATACCCTGTGTAACTGTAGCAAGACTTCCCTGCTTTTATACTCCATCCCCTTTGCAATAAAGGCCAAGATACCATTGGCCTCCCTGATCACTTGCTGTACCTGCATACTATCCTTTTGTGTTTCATGCACAAGTAACCCCAGTACAGGCAGCTCTGAATTTTCAGAGTTAATATTCAGCAACCTCGTAATTGAGAGCTAATCTATTTTCAGAAGAAAAATGAGTGTATCCACCCTGTTATTGTTCTGGCTCAGTAACTGATGGCGTGATAGATGGTTTGTTAACGGAACATCATATTAGTTTAAGATTATTCACAATCACGGTGCAGGTTTACTATACGAAGCATCAGAGTATAAGAAAACGGCATTTACTTTAATAATGGATTTGAGTTCAACCAGTGGATCAACGGTGATCTCAGTTGATCTCAGCCACCAGAAGGACCCTGCATAATGATCTCGCACGGGGCAAAGAATTTGGGAGGGTAACCAGCAAAATCGAGGATTTTTGTACATGGCTAGACAGTGGAGATTGAGAGCAGCAGGGTATGTCCCTTCAGCATGGCGATTGCCACGGATTCCTGTGCGAGAGACATGTTCCCTCCTTGTAAATTCTCACACAGGTTCCTGGGAATCCCCTATAAATACTGACGCACTCCCGGGGACCGCCTGTAAATATTGACACACACTCCCCGGGGACCCCCTGTAAATACAGACACACACTCCCCGGGGACCCCCTGTAAATACTGACACACACTCCCCGGGGACCCCCTGTAAATACTGACACACACTCCCCGGGGACCCCCTGTAAATACTGACACACACTCCCCGGGGACCCCCTGTAAATACAGACACACACTCCCCGGGGACCCCCTGTAAATACTGACACACACTCCCCGGGGACCCCCTGTAAATACTGACACACACTCCCCGGGGACCCCCTGTAAATACTGACACACTCCCAGGGACCCCCTGTAAATACTGACACACACTCCCCGGGGACCCCCTGTAAATACTGACACACTCCCAGGGACCCCCTGTAAATACTGACACACACTCCCCGGGGACCCCCTGTAAATACTGACACACACTCCCCGGGGACCCCCTGTAAATACTGACACACACTCCCCGGGGACCCCCTGTAAATACTGACACACACTCCCCGGGGACCCCCTGTAAATACTGACACACACTCCCCGGGGACCCCCTGTAAATACTGACACACACTCCCCGGGGACCCCCTGTAAATACTGACACACACTCCCCGGGGACCCCCTGTAAATATTGACACACACTCCCCGGGGACCCCCTGTAAATACAGACACACACTCCCCGGGGACTCCCTGTAAATACTGACACACTCCCCGGGGACCCCCTGTAAATACTGACACACACTCCCCGGGGACCCCCTGTAAATACAGACACACACTCCCCGGGGACCCCCTGTAAATACTGACACACACTCCCCGGGGACCCCCTGTAAATACTGACACACACTCCCCGGGGACCCCCTGTAAATACAGACACACACTCCCCGGGGACCCCCTGTAAATACTGACACACACTCCCCGGGGACCCCCTATAAATACTGACACACTCCCGGGGACCCCCTGCAAATACTGACACACTCCCGGGGACCCCCTGTAAATACTGACACACTCCCGGGGACCCCCTGTAAATACTGACACACTCCCGGGGACCCCCTGTAAATACTGACACACACTCCCCGGGGACCCCCTGTAAATACTGACACACTCCCAGGGACCCCCTGTAAATACTGACACACACTCCCCGGGGACCCCCTGTAAATACTGACACACTCCCAGGGACCCCCTATAAATACTGACACACTCCCGGGGACCCCCTGCAAATACTGACACACTCCCGGGGACCCCCTGTAAATACTGACACACTCCCGGGGACCCCCTGTAAATACTGACACACTCCCGGGGACCCCCTGTAAATACTGACACACACTCCCCGGGGACTCCCTGTAAATACTGACACACTCCCGGGAAACCACTGTAAATACTGACACACTCCCGGAGACCCCCTGTAAATACTGACATACTCCCGGGGACCCTCTGTAAATACTGACACACTCCCGGTGACCCCCTGTAAATACTGACACACTCCCGGGGACCCCCTGTAAATACTGACACACACTCCCCGGGGACTCCCTGTAAATACTGACACACTCCCGGTGACCCCATGTAAATACTGACACACTCCCGGGGACCCCCTGTAAATACTGACACACTCCCGGGAAACCCCTGTAAATACTGACACACTCCCGGAGACCCCCTGTAAATACTGACACACTCCCGGGGACCCCCTGTAAATACTGACACACACTCCCCGGGGACTCCCTGTAAATACTGACACACTCCCGGTGACCCCCTGTAAATACTGACACACACTCCCCGGGACCCCGTGTAAATACTGACACACTCCCGGCGACCCCCTGTAAATACTGACATACTCCCGGCGACCCCTTATTCTAAGACCATGCCCCCTAGTTCTAGTCTCCCCTATCAGTGGAAACACCCTCTCTGCATCCACCTTGTCAAGCCCCCTCATAATCTGATACGTTTCGATAAGATCACCTCTCATTCTTCTAAACTCCAATGAGTAGAGGCCCAACCTCCTCAACCTTTCCTCATAATACAACTCCCTCATCTCAGGAATCAACCGAGTGAACCTTCTCTGAACAGCCTCCAAAGCAAGTATATCCCTCCTTAAATACGGAGACCAAAACTGCACGCAGTACTCCAGGTGTGGCCTCACCAATACCCTGTATAACTGGAGCAAGACTTCCCTGCTTTTATACTCCATCCCCTTTGCAATAAAGGCCAAGATACCATTGGCCTTCCTGATCACTTGCTGTACCTGCATACTATCCTTTTGTGTTTCATGCACAAGTACCCCCAGGTCCCGCTGTACTGCGGCACTATGCAATCTCTCCCTGTTTAAATAAGAATTTGCTTTATAATTTTTACGACCAAAAGAGCATGACCTCACACTTTCCCACATTATACTCCAAATTCTGCCAAATTTTTGCCCACTCACTGAGCCTGTCTCTGTCCCGTGCAGATTATAAGTGTGCTCCCCATGAGGAGGACACAAAAAATCTGCAAAAGGACATAGACAGACTCAGTGAGTGGGCAAAAATTTGGCAGAATTTGGAGTATAATGTGGGAAAGTGTGAGGTCATGCACTTTGGCAGAAAAAAAATCAAAGAGCAAGTTATTATTTAAGTGGAGAAAGATTGCAAAGTGCTGCAGTACAGCGGGACCTGGGGGTACTTGTGCATGAAACACAAAAGGTTAGTATGCAGGTACAGCAAGTGATCAGGAAGGGCCAATGGTATCTTGGCCTTTATTGCAAAGGGGATGGAGTATAAAAGCAGGGAAGTCCTGCTACAGTTATACAGGGTATTGGTGAGGCCACACCTGGAGTACTGCGTGCAGTTTTGGTCTCCGTATTTACGAAAGGATACACTTGCTTTGGAGGCAGTTCAGTGAAGGTTCACTCGGTTGATTCCGGGGATGAGGGGGTTGACTTATGAGGAAAGGTTGAGGAGGTTGGGCCTCTACTCATTGGAGTTTAGAAGAATGAGAGGTGATCTTATCGAAACGTATCAGATTATGAGGGGGGCTCGACAAGGTGGATGCAGAGAGGATGTTTCCACTGATGGGGGAGACTAGAACTAGGGGGCATGGTCTTAGAATAAGGGGCCGCCCATTTAAAACTGAGATGAGGAGGAATTTCTTCTCTCAGAGGGTTCTAAATCTGTGGAATTCTCTGCCCCAGAGAGCTGTGGAGGCTGGGACATTGAATATATTTAAGACAGCGATAGACAGTTTCTTAACCGATAAGGGGACAAGGGGGCGGGCAGGGAAGTGGAGCTGAGTCCATGATCGGATCAGCCATGATCGTATTAAATGGCGGAGCAGGCTCGAGGGGCCGAATGGCCGACTCCTGCTTCTATTTCTTATGTTCTTATGTTGTTATAGCTGGTGCTGTCAGACATAACTCAAGTGATTCCTTCCTTCACGCATCTTTTAATTATGCCCCTGGTTTAGCTGACAAACAACTTCTCCATTATCCACGCTCTGCTCCCTGATCTAATGAGCTCCTCCAGGTTTAACAATGACTGAAGTAATTGATTCATTCTTTGTGGTTAATGCTGTCTGCTGCCCAGAAAGTGGTGAGAATGTGGAACTCGTGGCCACAGGCAGTGGTTGAGGTGAATCGAGTGGGCAGTCCCTCGGAATCGAGGAAGACTTGCTTCCACTCTAACAGTGAGTTCTCAGGTGACTGAACAGTCCAATACGGGAGCCACAGTCCCTGTCACAGGTGGGACAGATAGTCGTTGAGGGAAGGGGAGGGTGGGACTGGTTTGCCGCACGCTCCTTCCGCTGCCTGCGCTTGGTTTCTGCACGCTCTCGGCGACGAGACTCGAGGTGCTCAGCGCCCTCCCGGATGCACTTCCTCCACTTAGGGCGGACTGGTCTTTGGGCCCAGGGACTCCCAGGTGTCGGTTGGGGATGTTGCACTTTATCAGGGAGACTTTGAGGGTGGTCCCTTGTAACGTTTCCTCTGCCCACCTGGGGCTCGCTTGCCGTGAAGGAGTTCCGAGTAGAGCGCTTGCTTTGGGGAGTCTCGTGTCTGGGGGCCATGTGGACAATGTGGCCCTGCCCAGCGGAGCTGGTCGAGTGTGGTCAGTGCTTCGATGCTGGGGATGTTGGGCCTGGTCGAGGACGCTAACGTTGGTGCGTCTGTCCTCCCGGGGGATTTGCAGGAACTTGCGGAGACATCGTTGGTGGTATTTCTCCAGCGACTTGAGGTGTCTACTGTACACGGTCCATGTCTCTGAGCCACACAGGAGGGCGGGTATCACTACAGCCCTGTAGACCATGAGCTTGGTGGTGGATTTGAGGGCCTGGTCTTCGAACACTCTTTTCCTCAGGCGGCCGTAGGCTGCAGTGGCGCACTGTAGGCGGTGTTGGACCTCGTCGCCAATGTCTGCTCTTGCTGATAGGAGGCTCCCGAGGTATGGGAAATGCACTTGAGGAAGCAAGGATACAGGAACATAAGAATATAGGAATTCGGAGCAAGAGGTGGCCATTTTGCCCCACTTGGAAAGAATGGGCTTTTGCACTTCGATAGCGCCTTTCATAGAATCACCGAAATTTACGGCGCGGGAGGAGGGCCATTTCGGCCCATCGTGTCCGTGCCGGCCGACCAAGAGCTACCCAGCCTAATCCCACTTTCCCGCTCTGGGTCCGTAGCCCTGTAGGTTACGGCACTTCAAGTGTACATCCAGGTACTGTTCAAATGTGGTGAGGGTTTCTGCCTCTACCACCCTTTCAGGCCGTGAGTTCCACCCCAGACCCCCACCGCCCTCTCTGTTATAAATGGGCTGCCCCTTATTGTGAAACGATGTGCCCCCTAGTTCTAGATTCCCCCACGAGGGGGAAACATCCTCTCTGCGTCAACCCTCAGAATCTTACACGTTTCGATAAGATCACCTCTTATTCTTCTGAACTCCAATGAGTAGAGGCCCAACCTGCTCAGCCTTTCCTCATAAGTCAACCCCCTCATCCCCGGAATCAACCGAGTGAACCTTCTCTGAACTGCCTCCAAAGCAAAGTATATCCTTTCGTAAATATGGAAACCAAAACTGCACGCAGTACTCCAGGTGTGGCCTCACCAATACCCTGTATAACTGGAGCAAGACTTCCCTGCTTTTATACTCCATTCTCTTTGCAATAAAGGCCAAGAAGCCTGCTCCATTAATCTCTCGTCTCGTGGCACCACTCAAACTACTTGCCTTCGTGTGGTGAATCAATCAAGCACAACTTCATAATATTTTGATTGTGATTAAACCCTCAGATTATTGTTCCCATCAATCTTCCCTGCGTGGCTGGTGGAACCTTGGTGTGATCAGGTAACATTCTTCAAATCAGCCACGAGCATGATTAGTATTAGGAGAGCTTAAGCTCGCTCAATCCACGTTATTCCAATTACAGGTATCGACAATTATTGAAACCATGGTGACAGAATGATTTGGGCCGCACTGGGTTGGATTGAAGCAGAACAAGATTCCTGATCGGCTTTCCAGCCAACAAATCAGGCAAAGGCCCCTCTCCCATTGGCCATCCAGCCAGATCCGCCATCACAGCACCTGATTGGCCCAGTGAGTGACAAGGCCATGTGTTCCTGTCCCCCACTCCGTTGAGTCGAGCCAAATAATCCAGCTGGCAGTACTGAGGGAGCACCACACTGTCGGAGGGGCAGTGTTGAGGGAGCGCCGCACTGTCAGAGGGGCAGTGCTGAGGGAGCGCCGTACTGTCGGAGGGGCAGTACTGAGGGAGCGCCGTACTGTCGGAGGGGCAGTACTGAGGGAGTGCCGTACTGTCGGAGGGGCAGTGCTGAGGGAGTGTCGTACTGTCGGAGGGGCAGTACTGAGGGAGCGCCGTACTGTTGGAGGGGCAGTACTGAGGGAGCGCCGCACTGTTGGAGGGGCAGTACTGAGGGAGCGCCGCACTGTCGGAGGGGCAGTACTGAGGGAGCGCCGCACTGTCGGAGGGGCAGTACTGAGGGAGCGCCGTACTGTCGGAGGGGCAGCACTGAGGGAGCGCCGCACTGTCGGAGGGGCAGCGCTGAGGGAGCGCCGCACTGTTGGAGGGGCACTACTGAGGGAGCGCCGCACTGTCGGAGGGGCAGTACTGAGGGAGCGCCGCACTGTCGGAGGGGCAGTACTGAGGGAGCGCCGCACTGTCGGAGGGGCAGTACTGAGGGAGCGCCGCACTGTCGGAGGGGCAGTACTGAGGGAGCGCCGCACTGTCGGAGGGGCAGTACTGAGGGAGTGCTAAAGTGGAGGGAGAGGCCAATTAGTGGGCAGTGAGGCGACAATTGGGAGGGAGATGAGGAGGTGAACTAAGGGAGCAGAAAGGCCCACAAGGGGACCGATGGAGAGACAGAGTGACGGAGGTGAACATCGAAACCAATCTCACATCTGCCCATTCAGGAACAATCTTGTTGCAGCTCGAGTGAACCAGGGCCTCTCCATCAGGCCGATCGCCTTGGTCGCCGAAATTAAATTTAATGACTGTCACAGTGTAAGGATCAATTAATTTCAAAATGCAACCCCCAAGTAATATCGTCGGGAAATAAAATAGGCATCAGGCCTTAATAACCCAATTAGCACCAGGAAATACTGACACTGGCACGTTAAGTATGAACCAAGTTAAATTGTGTTTCATCCTGGATCACATCCCCATCAGGGTCATTACTGACTCCCAGTTGTAGAGTACACCACGGGTTTAGATACAGAGTAAAGCTCCCTCTACACTGTCCCATCAAACACTCCCAGGGCAGGTACAGCACGAGGTTAGATACAGAGTAAAGCTCCCTCTACACTGTCCCATCAAACACTCCCAGGGCAGGTACAGGGGGTTAGATACAGAGTAAAGCTCCCTCTGCACTGTCCCATCAAACACTCCCAGGGCAGGTACAGGGGGTTAGATACAGAGTAAAGCTCCCTCTACACTGTCCCATCAAACACTCCCAGGGCAGGTACAGGGGGTTAGATGCAGAGTAAAGCTCCCTCTACACTGTCCCATCACACACTCCCAGGGCAGGTACAGGTACAGCATGGGGTTAGATACAGAGTAAAGCTCCCTCTACACTGTCCCATCAAACACTCCCAGGGTAGGTACAGCACGGAGTTAGATACAGAGTAAAGCTCCATCTACACTGTCCCATCAAACACTCCCAGGTACAGGTGCAGCACGGCGTTAGATACAGAGTGCAGTTGGAGGGACATCACTGCAGGAGTGCCGCACTGTCGGAGGGGCAGTACTGAGGGAGCGCCGCACTGTCGGAGGGGCAGTACTGAGGGAGCGCCGCACTGTCGGAGGGGCAGTACTGAGGGAGCGCCGCACTGTCGGAGGGGCAGTACTGAGAGAGCACTGCACTGTCAGAGGGGCAGTACTGAGGGAGTGCCGCACTGTCGGAGGGGCAGTACTGAGAGAGCACTACACTGTCGGAGGGGCAGTACTGAGGGAGCACCGTACTGTCGGAGGGGCAGTACTGAGGGAGTGCCACACTGTCGGAGGGGTAGTACTGAGGGAGCGCCGCACTGCGCTGTCGGTGGGAAAGTACAAAGGGAGCGCCGCACTGTCGGAAGTGCTGTCTTTTGGTTGAGACGTTAAACCGAGGCCCCGTCTGCCCTCTCGGGTGGATGTAAAAGATCCCGGGGCCACTATTTGGAAGAAGAGCAGGGGGAGTTCTCCCCGGTGTCCTGGGGCCAATATTTATCCCTCAACCAACATAACAAAAACAGACGATCCGGGTCATTATCACATTGCTGTGTGTGGGAGCTTGCTGTGCGCAAATTGCCTGCCGCGTTTCCCACAATACAACAGTGACCACACTCCAAAAGTACTTCATTGGCTGTAAAGCGCTTTGAGATGTCCGGTGGTTGTGAGAGGCGCTATATAAATGCAAGTCTTTGTTCCTTTCCTCCTTTAAGACGGAGGTTAAAACCTTCCTCTGTGAGCAAGCCTTTGGCCAAACTTCCCTAATTATGTGGCTCGGTGTCAAATTCTGTCTGATTTGCGCTCCTGTGAAGCACCTTGAGACGTTTCACTACGTTAACGGCGCTATATGAATGCAGGTTTTTGGTGTTGACTGTACCTGGTCTACTGTGAGCAAACGTTTAACAAAGCGCGCACTGTGTTAAACACGCTCAGGGAACCAATCCCTGGCATTTGCTCAACTCGTGGTACAAAGGGACCTATTTATCTCCGCCATTGCCCAGACAGGAGATAGCCCGGCCCACTCTCCCGCCTCATTTGCATACATTTGCATAAATTTGCATGGGGTACGCAGTGACTCTTTGTTATTGGTGGAGCAGCCTTGCCTCATTTGCATCCTCTGTACAAATACATCACATTAATGTGATCAACTTCACGGCTATTAGTCCCATGAATAATTAAGCCGCCTTGGATTTAATGCAGAGAAAGTGGACGGGCTCATCTCGCCCTGTCTTTCTGAAAATCTCCCTCTCTCTACCGCTCTGTTTCGGGGAGGACATCATATGTGTAACAACTGGGCAGAGGGGCAGTACTGAGGGAGTGCCGCACTGTGGGAGGGGCAGTGCTGAGGGAGCGCCGCACTGTGGGAGGGGCAGTACTGAGGGAGCGCCGCACTGTCGGAGGGGCAGTACTGAGGGAGCGCCGCACTGTCGGAGGGGCAGTGCTGAGGGAGCGCCGTACTGTCGGAGGGGCAGTACTGAGGGAGCGCTGCACTGTCGGAGGGGCAGTGCTGAGGGAGCGCCGTACTGTCGGAGGGGCAGTGCTGAGGAAGTGCCGCACTGTCGGAGGGGCGGTACCGAGGGAGCGCCGCACTGTTGGAGGGGCAGTACTGAGGAAGTGCCGCACTGTCGGAGGGGCGGTACCGAGGGAGCGCCGCACTGTCGGAGAGGCAGTACCGAGGGAGCGCTGTACTGTCGGAGGGGCAGTACTGAGGGAGTGCCGCACTGTGGGAGGGGCAGTACTGAGGGAGTGCCGTACTGTCGGAGGGGCAGTACTGAGGGAGCGCCGCACTGTTGGAGGGGCGGTACTGAGGGAGCGCCGCACTGTCGGAGGGGCGGTACTGAGGAAGTGCCGCACTGTCGGAGGGGCGGTACCGAGGGAGCGCCGCACTGTCGGAGGGGCAGTACTGAGGAAGTGCCGCACTGTCGGAGGGGCGGTACCGAGGGAGCGCCGCACTGTCGGAGAGGCAGTACCGAGGGAGCGCTGTACTGTCGGAGGGGCAGTACTGAGGGAGTGCCGCACTGTGGGAGGGGCAGTACTGAGGGAGTGCCGCACTGTGGGAGGGGCAGTACTGAGGGAGCGCTGTACTGTCGGAGGGGCGATACCGAGGGAGCGCCGCACTGTCGGAGGGGCAGTACTGAGGGAGTGCCGCACTGTGGGAGGGGCGATACCGAGGGAGCGCCGCACTGTCGGAGGGGCAGTGCCGAGGGAGCGCTGTGCTATCGGAGGATCTATGTTTCACGATGAGATGTTAACCGGTGCCCTCTCATGTGGACGTAACAGATCCCATGGTCACGATTTCCAAGATGAGCCCGTCCACTGTCTCTGCATTAAATCCAAGGCGGCTTAATTATTCATGGGACTAATAGCCGTGAAGTTGATCACATTAATGTGATGTATTTGTACAGAGGATGCAAATGAGGCAAGGCTGCTCCACCAATAACAAAGAGTCACTGCTGACTTCATGCAGATTTATGCAAATGTATGCAAATGAGGCGGGAGAGTGGGCCGGGCTATCTCCTGTCTGGGCAATGGCGGAGATAAAGAGGTCCCTTTGTACCACGAGTTGAGCAAATGCCAGGGATTGGTTCCCTGAGCGTGTTTAACACAGTGCGCGCTTTGTTAAACGTTTGCTCACAGTAGACCAGGTACAGTCAACACCAAAAACCTGCATTCATATAGCGCCGTTAATGTAGTGAAACGTCCCAAGGTGCTTCACAGGAGCGCAAATCAGACAGAATTTGACACCGAGCCGCATAAGGAGAAATTTGGACAGGTGGGTAAAAGCTTGGTCAAGGAGGTCGGTTTGAAAGAGCGTCTGAGAAAGGAGAGAGAGACGGAGAGGTTTAGGGAGGCGGAGAGGTTTGGGGAGGGAGTTCCAGAGCTTGGGGCCCAGGCAGCTGAAGGCAGGCCACCGATGGTGGAGCGATTATAATCAGGGATGGTCAGGAGGGCAGAGTTAGAGGAGCGCAGACATCTCGGGAGGTTGTGGGGCTGGAGGAGGTTACAGAGATAGGGAGGGTTGTAGGGGCTGGAGGAAGTTACAGAGATAGGAAGGGGTGTAGGGGCTGGAGGAGGTTACAGAGATAGGGAGGGGTGTAGGGGCTGGAGGAGGTTACAGAGATAGGGAGGGGTGTAGGGGCTGGAGGAGGTTACAGAGATAGGGAGGGGTGTCAGGGCTGGAGGAGGTTACAGAGATAGGGACGGGGCGAGGAGGGATTTGTAAACAAGAATGAGAATTTTGAAATCGAGGCGTTGTTTAACTGGGAGCTAATGTAGGTCGGCGAGCACAGGGGGTGAGGGGTGAGTGGGACTCGGTGTGAGTTAGGACACGGGGGCAGGGAGCACAGTGGGTGATGGGTGAGCGGGACTCGGTGTGAGTTAGGACACGGGGCAGTGAGCACAGGGGGTGATGGGTGAGCGGGACTCGGTGTGAGTTAGGACACGGGGCAGTGAGCACAGGGGGTGATGGGTGAGCGGGACTCGGTGTGAGTTAGGACACGGGGCAGTGAGCACAGGGGGTGATGGGTGAGCGGGACTCGGTGCGAGTTAGGACACGGGGCAGTGAGCACAGGGAGTGATGGGTGAGCGGGACTCGGTGTGAGTTAGGACACGGGGCAGTGAGCACAGGGGGTGATGGGTGAGTGGGACTCGGTGCGAGTTAGGACACGGGGCAGTGAGCACAGAGGGTGATGGGTGAGTGGGACTCGGTGCGAGTTAGGACATGGGGCAGTGAGCACAGGGGGTGATGGGTGAGTGGGACTTGGTGTGAGTTAGGACACGGGGGCAGTGAGCACAGGGGGTGATGGGTGAGTGGGACTTGGTGTGAGTTAGGACACGGGGCAGTGAGCACAGGGGGTGATGGGTGAGTGGGACTTGGTGCGAGTTAGGACACAGGGGCAGTGAGCACAGGGGGTGATGGGTGAGCGGGACTCGGTGCGAGTTAGGACACGGGGCAGTGAGCACAAGGGGTGATGGGTGAGCGGGACTCGGTGCGAGTTAGGACACGGGGCAGTGAGCACAGGGGGTGATGGGTGAGCGGGACTCGGTGCGAGTTAGGACACGGGGCAGTGATCACAGGGGGTGATGGGTGAGCGGGACTCGGTGCGAGTTAGGACACGGGGCAGTGAGCACAAGGGGTGATGGGTGAGCGGGACTCGGTGCGAGTTAGGACACGGGGCAGTGAGCACAGGGGGTGATGGGTGAGCGGGACTGGGTGCGAGTTAGGACACGGGGCAGTGAGCACAGGGGGTGATGGGTGAGTGGGACTCGGTGCGAGTTAGGACATGGGGACAGTGAGCACAGGGGGTGATGGGTGAGTGGGACTCGGTGCGAGTTAGGACATGGGGACAGTGAGCACAGGGGGTGATGGGTGAGCGGGACTGGGTGCGAGTTAGGACACGGGGCAGTGAGCACAGGGGGTGATGGGTGAGTGGGACTCGGTGCGAGTTAGGACACGGGGCAGTGAGCACAGGGGGTGATGGGTGAGTGGGACTCGGTGCGAGTTAGGACACGGGGCAGTGAGCACAGGGGGTGATGGGTGAGTGGGACTGGGTGCGAGTTAGGACACGGGGCAGTGAGCACAGGGGGTGATGGGTGAGTGGGACTCGGGGCGAGTTAGGACACGGGGGCAGCCGAGTTTTGGATCACCTCTAGTTTACGTCGGGTAGAATGTGGGAGGCCGGCCAGGAGTGTGTTGGAATGGTCAAGTCTGGAGGTGACGGAGGCAGGGATGAGGGTTTCAGCAGCGGATGAGCTGAGGCAGGGGCGGAGATGTGCGATGTTAAGGAGGGGGAAACAGGTGGGTTTAGTTATGCTGCGGGTATAGAAGTTCATAGGCAGACCTGTCCTGTGTCGGCACGTTTCTGGGTGCCTGCAATCTGGCCCCCGCCCTTCATGGAGCATATAATGGGAAGCGGAGCGACGCAGGGTCACCACAATGATACCCCGGGGCTGACAGGGTTAAATCCCGAGGACCGGTCGCACAGACTGGGCTTGCGATCCCGCGAGTTTAGACGATTAAGCGATGATCTGATCGAGGGGTTTGAGACAATTGAAGGATTGGATCGGGGAGATCGAGAGAGAAACTGTTCCCTCGGGTGGGGGGCAATCCAGAACAAGGGGGGCGTCACCTTCAAATTCGAGCCAGGCCGTTCAGGGGGCGATGTCAGGAAACACTTCTTCACACAAAGGGCAGCGGGAATCAGGAACTCTCTCCCCCAAAAGGTTGTCGAGGTCCAGGGTCAATTAGTTTCAAGACTGAAATTGATAGATTAGTGTTGGGTAAGGGTATTAAGGGTCACGGAACCAAGGCGGGTAGATGGGGTAAGGTCATAGATCGGTCATGATCGGATTGAATGATGTAACAGGCTCGAGGGGCTGAATGGGCCTCCTCCTGTTCCTGGGTAACAGGCTCGAGGGGCTGAATGGGCCTCCTCCTGTTCCTATGTAACAGGCTCGAGGGGCTGAATGGGCCTCCTCCTGTTCCTGTGTAACAGGCTCGAGGGCCTGAATGGGCCTCCTCCTGTTCCTGTGTAACAGGCTCGAGGGGTTGAATGGGCCTCCTCCTGTTCCTGTGTAACAGGCTCGAGGGGCTGAATGGGCCTCCTCCTGTTCCTGTGTAACAGGCTCGAGGGGCTGAATGGGCCTCATCCTGTTCCTGTGTAACAGGCTCGAGGGGCTGAATGGGTCTCCAACTGTTCCTGTGTAACAGGCTCGAGGGGCTGAATGGGCCTCCTCCTGTTCCTGTGTAACAGGCTCGAGGGGCTGAATGGGCCTCATCCTGTTCCTGTGTAACAGGCTCGAGGGGCTGAATGGGTCTCCAACTGTTCCTGTGTGAGGCTCGAGGGACTGAATGGGCCTCCTGTTCCTGTGTAACAGGCTCGAGGGGCTGAACGGGCCTCCTCCTGTTCCTGTGTAACTGGCCCGAGGGGCTGAATGGGCCTCCTCCTGTTCTTGTGTAACAGGCTCGAGGGGTTGAATGGGCCTCCTCCTGTTCCTGTGTAACAGGCCCGGGCTGAATGGGCCTCCTCCTGTTCCTGTGTAACAGGCTCGAGGGGCTGAATGGGCCTCCTCCTGTTCCTGTGTAACAGGACCGAGGGGCTGAATGGGCCTCCTCCTGTTCCTGTGTAACAGGCTCGAGGGGCTGAATGGGCCCCCTCCTGTTCCTGTGTAACGGGCTCGAGAGGCTGAATGGGCCTCCTCCTGTTCCTGTGTACCAGGCTCAAGGGGCTGAATGGGCCTCCTCCTGTTACTATGTAACAGACTCGAGGGGCTGAATGGGCCTCATCCTGTTCCTATGTAACAGGCCCGAGGGGCTGAATGGGACTCCTCCTGTTCCTGTGTAACAGGCTCGAGGGGCTGAATGGGCCTCCTCCTGTTCCTGTGTAACAGGCTCGAGGGGCTGAATGGGCCTCCTCCTGTTCCTGTGCAACAGGCTCGAGGGGCTGAATGGGCCTCCTCCTGTTCCTGTGTAACAGGCTCGAGGGGCTGAATGGGCCCCCTCCTGTTCCTGTGTAACGGGCTCGAGGGGCTGAATGGGCCTCCTCCTGTTCCTGTGTAACAGGCTCAAGGGGCTGAATGGGCCTCCTCCTGTTCCTGTGTAACAGGCTCGAGGGGCTGAATGAGCCTCCTCCTGTTCCTGTGTAACAGGCTCGAGAGGCTGAATGGGCCTCCTCCTGTTCCTGTGTAACAGGCTCGAGGGGCTGAATGGGCCTCCTCCTGTTCCTGTGTAACAGGCTCGAGGGGCTGAATGGGCCTCCTCCTGTTCCTGTGTAACAGGCTCGAGGGGCTGAATGGGCCTCCTCCTGTTCCTGTGTAACAGGCTCGAGGGGCTGAATAGGCCTCCTCCTGTTCCTGTGTAACAGGCTCGAAGGGTTGAATGGGCCTCCTCCTGATCCTGTGTCACAGGCTCGAGGGGCTAATGGGCCTCCTCCTGTTCCTGTGTAACAGGCCCGAGGGGCTGAATGGGCCTCCTCCTGTTCCTGTGTAACAGACTCGAGGGGCTGAATGGGACTCCTCCTGTTCCTGTGTGACAGGCTCGAGGGACTGAATGGGCCTCCTCCTGTTCCTGTGTAACAGGCTCGAAGGGCTGAATGGGCCTCCTCCTGTTCCTGTGTCACAGGCTCGAGGGGCTGAATGGGGCTCCTCCTGTTCCTGTGTAACAGGCTCAAGGGGCTGAATGGGCCTCCTCCTGTTCCTGTGTAACAGGCTCAAGGGGCTGAATGGGCCTCCTCCTGTTCCTGTGTAACAGGCTCGAGGGGCTGAATGAGCCTCCTCCTGTTCCTGTGTAACAGGCTCGAGGGGCTGAATGGGCCTCCTCCTGTTCCTGTGTAACAGGCTCGAGGGGCTGAATGGGTCTCCTCCTGTTCCTGTGTAACAGGCTCGAGGGGCTGAATGGGCCTCCTCCTGTTCCTGTGTAACAGGCTCGAGGGGCTGAATGGGCCTCCTCCTGTTCCTGTGTAACAGGCTCGAGGGGCTGAATGGGCCTCCTCCTGTTCCTGTGTAACAGGCTCGAGGGGCTGAATGGGCCTCCTCCTGTTCCTGTGTAACAGGCTCGAGGGGCTGAATGGGCCTCCTCCTGTTCCTGTGTCACAGGCTCGAGGGGCTGAATGGGCCTCCTCCTGTTCCTGTGTCACAGGCTCGAGGGGCTGAATGGGCCTCCTCCTGCTCCTGTGTCACAGGCTCGAGGGGCTGAATGGGCCTCCTCCTGTTCCTGTGTAACAGGCTCAAGGGGCTGAATGTGCCTCCTCCTGTTCCTGTGTGACAGGCTCGAGGGGCTGAATGGGGCTCCTCCTGTTCCTGTGTAACAGGCTCAAGGGGCTGAATGGGCCTCCTCCTGTTCCTGTGTAACAGGCTCGAGGGCCTGAATGGGCCTCCTCCTGTTCCTGTGTAACAGGCTCGAGGGGTTGAATGGGCCTCCTCCTGTTCCTGTGTAACAGGCTCGAGGGGCTGAATGGGCCTCCTCCTGTTCCTGTGTAACAGGCTCGAGGGGCTGAATGGGCCTCATCCTGTTCCTGTGTAACAGGCTCGAGGGGCTGAATGGGTCTCCAACTGTTCCTGTGTAACAGGCTCGAGGGGCTGAATGGGCCTCCTCCTGTTCCTGTGTAACAGGCTCGAGGGGCTGAATGGGCCTCATCCTGTTCCTGTGTAACAGGCTCGAGGGGCTGAATGGGTCTCCAACTGTTCCTGTGTGAGGCTCGAGGGACTGAATGGGCCTCCTGTTCCTGTGTAACAGGCTCGAGGGGCTGAACGGGCCTCCTCCTGTTCCTGTGTAACTGGCCCGAGGGGCTGAATGGGCCTCCTCCTGTTCTTGTGTAACAGGCTCGAGGGGTTGAATGGGCCTCCTCCTGTTCCTGTGTAACAGGCCCGGGCTGAATGGGCCTCCTCCTGTTCCTGTGTAACAGGCTCGAGGGGCTGAATGGGTCTCCTCCTGTTCCTGTGTAACAGGACCGAGGGGCTGAATGGGCCTCCTCCTGTTCCTGTGTAACAGGCTCGAGGGGCTGAATGGGCCCCCTCCTGTTCCTGTGTAACGGGCTCGAGAGGCTGAATGGGCCTCCTCCTGTTCCTGTGTACCAGGCTCAAGGGGCTGAATGGGCCTCCTCCTGTTACTATGTAACAGACTCGAGGGGCTGAATGGGCCTCATCCTGTTCCTATGTAACAGGCCCGAGGGGCTGAATGGGACTCCTCCTGTTCCTGTGTAACAGGCTCGAGGGGCTGAATGGGCCTCCTCCTGTTCCTGTGTAACAGGCTCGAGGGGCTGAATGGGCCTCCTCCTGTTCCTGTGTAACAGGCTCGAGGGGCTGAATGGACCTCCTCCTGTTCCTGTGTAACAGGCTCGAGGGGCTGAATGGGCCCCCTCCTGTTCCTGTGTAACGGGCTCGAGGGGCTGAATGGGCCTCCTCCTGTTCCTGTGTAACAGGCTCAAGGGGCTGAATGGGCCTCCTCCTGTTCCTGTGTAACAGGCTCGAGGGGCTGAATGAGCCTCCTCCTGTTCCTGTGTAACAGGCTCGAGGGGCTGAATGGGCCTCCTCCTGTTCCTGTGTAACAGGCTCGAGGGGCTGAATGGGCCTCCTCCTGTTCCTGTGTAACAGGCTCGAGGGGCTGAATGGGCCTCCTCCTGTTCCTGTGTAACAGGCTCGAGGGGCTGAATGGGCCTCCTCCTGTTCCTGTGTAACAGGCTCGAGGGGCTGAATAGGCCTCCTCCTGTTCCTGTGTAACAGGCTCGAAGGGTTGAATGGGCCTCCTCCTGATCCTGTGTCACAGGCTCGAGGGGCTAATGGGCCTCCTCCTGTTCCTGTGTAACAGGCCCGAGGGGCTGAATGGGCCTCCTCCTGTTCCTGTGTAACAGACTCGAGGGGCTGAATGGGACTCCTCCTGTTCCTGTGTGACAGGCTCGAGGGACTGAATGGGCCTCCTCCTGTTCCTGTGTAACAGGCTCGAGGGGCTGAATGGGCCTCATCCTGTTCCTGTGTAACAGGCTCGAGGGGCTGAATGGGTCTCCAACTGTTCCTGTGTAACAGGCTCGAGGGGCTGAATGGGCCTCCTCCTGTTCCTGTGTAACAGGCTCGAGGGGCTGAATGGGCCTCATCCTGTTCCTGTGTAACAGGCTCGAGGGGCTGAATGGGTCTCCAACTGTTCCTGTGTGAGGCTCGAGGGACTGAATGGGCCTCCTGTTCCTGTGTAACAGGCTCGAGGGGCTGAACGGGCCTCCTCCTGTTCCTGTGTAACTGGCCCGAGGGGCTGAATGGGCCTCCTCCTGTTCTTGTGTAACAGGCTCGAGGGGTTGAATGGGCCTCCTCCTGTTCCTGTGTAACAGGCCCGGGCTGAATGGGCCTCCTCCTGTTCCTGTGTAACAGGCTCGAGGGGCTGAATGGGTCTCCTCCTGTTCCTGTGTAACAGGACCGAGGGGCTGAATGGGCCTCCTCCTGTTCCTGTGTAACAGGCTCGAGGGGCTGAATGGGCCCCCTCCTGTTCCTGTGTAACGGGCTCGAGAGGCTGAATGGGCCTCCTCCTGTTCCTGTGTACCAGGCTCAAGGGGCTGAATGGGCCTCCTCCTGTTACTATGTAACAGACTCGAGGGGCTGAATGGGCCTCATCCTGTTCCTATGTAACAGGCCCGAGGGGCTGAATGGGACTCCTCCTGTTCCTGTGTAACAGGCTCGAGGGGCTGAATGGGCCTCCTCCTGTTCCTGTGTAACAGGCTCGAGGGGCTGAATGGGCCTCCTCCTGTTCCTGTGTAACAGGCTCGAGGGGCTGAATGGACCTCCTCCTGTTCCTGTGTAACAGGCTCGAGGGGCTGAATGGGCCCCCTCCTGTTCCTGTGTAACGGGCTCGAGGGGCTGAATGGGCCTCCTCCTGTTCCTGTGTAACAGGCTCAAGGGGCTGAATGGGCCTCCTCCTGTTCCTGTGTAACAGGCTCGAGGGGCTGAATGAGCCTCCTCCTGTTCCTGTGTAACAGGCTCGAGGGGCTGAATGGGCCTCCTCCTGTTCCTGTGTAACAGGCTCGAGGGGCTGAATGGGCCTCCTCCTGTTCCTGTGTAACAGGCTCGAGGGGCTGAATGGGCCTCCTCCTGTTCCTGTGTAACAGGCTCGAGGGGCTGAATGGGCCTCCTCCTGTTCCTGTGTAACAGGCTCGAGGGGCTGAATAGGCCTCCTCCTGTTCCTGTGTAACAGGCTCGAAGGGTTGAATGGGCCTCCTCCTGATCCTGTGTCACAGGCTCGAGGGGCTAATGGGCCTCCTCCTGTTCCTGTGTAACAGGCCCGAGGGGCTGAATGGGCCTCCTCCTGTTCCTGTGTAACAGACTCGAGGGGCTGAATGGGACTCCTCCTGTTCCTGTGTGACAGGCTCGAGGGACTGAATGGGCCTCCTCCTGTTCCTGTGTAACAGGCTCGAAGGGCTGAATGGGCCTCCTCCTGTTCCTGTGTCACAGGCTCGAGGGGCTGAATGGGGCTCCTCCTGTTCCTGTGTAACAGGCTCAAGGGGCTGAATGGGCCTCCTCCTGTTCCTGTGTAACAGGCTCAAGGGGCTGAATGGGCCTCCTCCTGTTCCTGTGTAACAGGCTCGAGGGGCTGAATGGGCCTCCTCCTGTTCCTGTGTAACAGGCTCGAGGGGCTGAATGGGCCTCCTCCTGTTCCTGTGTAACAGGCTCGAGGGGCTGAATGGGCCTCCTCCTGTTCCTGTGTAACAGGCTCGAGGGGCTGAATGGGCCTCCTCCTGGTTATGTGTAACAGGCTCGAGAGGCTGAATGGGCCTCCTCCTGTTCCTGTGTAACAGGCTCGAGGGACTGAATGGGCCTCCTCCTGTTCCTGTGTAACAGGCTCGAGGGACTGAATGGGCCTCCTCCTGTTCCTGTGTAACAGGCTCGAGGGGCTGAATGGGCCTCCTCCTGTTCCTGTGTAACAGGCTCGAGGGACTGAATGGGCCTCCTCCTGTTCCTGTGTAACAGACTCGAGGGGCTGAATGGGCCTCCTGTTCCTGTGTAACAGGATCGATGGACTGAATGGGCCTCCTGTTCCTGTGTAACAGGCTCGAGGGGCTGAATGGGCCTCCTCCTGTTCCTGTGTAACAGGATCGAGGGGCTGAATGGGCCTCCTCCTGTTCCTGTGTAACAGGATCGAGGGGCTGAATGGGCCTCCTGTTCCTGTGTAACAGGCTCGAGGGGCTGAATGGGCCTCCTCCTGTTCCTGTGTAACAGGATCGAGGGGCTGAATGGGCCTCCTCCTGTTCCTGTGTAACAGGCTCGAGGGGCTGAATGGGCCTCCTCCTGTTCCTGTGTTCCTATATTTCTACGTTTTGAGAACGCGACTTCAGGTTCCACATCATCTTGTGTTGAGGAATATATTGGTATCACCAGTGCTGGGTCGATATACCATGAATCTATATTAACGACTTGGAAGAAGGGACTGAGTGTAACGTAGACAAGTTTGCTGACGATACAAAGATGGGAGGAAAAGCAATGTGTGAGGAGGACACAAAAAATCTGCAAAAGGACATAGACAGACTCAGTGAGTGGGCAAAAATTTGGCAGAATTTGGAATATAATGTGGGAAAGTGTGAGGTCATGCACTTTGGCAGAAAAAAAATCAAAGAGCAAGTTATTATTTAAATGGAGAAAGATTGCAAAGTGCCGCAGTACAGCGGGACCTGGGGGTACTTGTGCATGAAACACAAAAGGATAGTCTGCAGGGACAGCAAGTGATCAGGAAGGCCAATGGTATCTTGGCCTTTATTGCAAAGGGGATGGAGTATAAAAGCAGGGAAGTCTTGCTACAGTTATACAGGGTATTGGTGAGGCTACACCTGGAGTACTGCGTGCAGTTTTGGTCTCCGTATTTACGAAAGGATATACTTGCTTTGGAGGCAGTTCAGAGAAGGTTCACTCGGTTGATTATGGAGATGAGGGGGTTGACTTATGAGGAAAGGTTGAGGAGGTTGGGCCTCTACTCATTGGAGTTCAGAAGAATGAGAGGTGATCTTATCGAAACGTATCAGATTATGAGGGGGCTCGACAAGGTGGATGCAGAGAGGATGTTTCCACTGATGGGGGAGACTAGAACTAGGGGGCATGGTCTTCGAATAAGGGGCCGCCCATTTAAAACTGAGATGAGGAGGAATTTCTTCTCTCAGAGGGTTGTAAATCTGTGGAATTCTCTGCCCCAGAGAGCTGTGGAGGCTGGGTCATTGAATGTATTTAAGGTGGAGATAGACAGATTTTTGAGCGATAAGGGAGTGAAGGGTTATGGGGAGCGGGCGGGGAAGTGGAGCTGAGTCCATGATCGGATCAGCCATGATCGTATTAAATGGCAGAGCAGGCTCGAGGGGCCGAATGGCCGACTCCTGCTCCTATTTCAAATGTTCTTATGAATTCACTACCTGGCCCCATCACCGGAGCAGCAGTATCGAAAGGGCCGCAGCGTTTCAAATGGAAGGTCCCCCAAACTGTGGGAGCACCTTCACCACACGGACTGCAGCGGTTCAAGAAGGTGACTCACCACCACCTTCTCAAGGGGCAATTAAGGAGGGGCAAAAATTGCCGGCCTTGCCAGCGACACCCACATCCTGAAACAAACACAGACATCATGGGGCTGTCATCTATTTGCTTCATGGGCACTTTGCTTAAGAATTCATTGCAACACATTGCTATTCAGAACTAGTTGGTTTATTAGTAAAAGGTTTAACAATCACACTACACATTACCAGTTCATCAACCAGGCTCACAACCTCCTGCCCCATTGTGGATCCCCCGAACCCAACTGGCCGGGGTTTTATTGAGTCTTGTGAACATCACGTGACTGGCTGAGCCACACACATTGCAACATTCTACAACAATTTTTGACATAACTTTCAATTGAGTACCCCCTTTTTTAAGGGCACCGCACTGTCGGAGGGGCGGTACTGAGGGAGTGCCGCACTGTCGGAGGGGCGATACTGAGGGAGTGCCGCACTGTCGGAGGGACGATACTGAGGGAGCGCCGCACTGTCGGAGGGGCGATACTGAGGGAGCGCCGCACTGTCGGAGGGGCAGTACTGAGGGAGCGCCGCACTGTCGGAGGGGCGATACTGAGGGAGCGCCGCACTGTCGGAGGGGCAGTACTGAGGGAGCGCCGTACTGTCGGAGGGGCAGTACTGAGGGAGCGCCGCACTGTCGGAGGGGCAGTACTGAGGGAGTGCCGCACTGTCGGAGGGGCGATACTGAGGGAGCGCCGCACTGTCGGAGGGGCAGTACTGAGGGAGCGCCGTACTGTCGGAGGGGCAGTACTGAGGGAGCGCCGCACTGTCGGAGGGGCAGTACTGAGGGAGCGCCGCACTGTCGGAGGGCAGTACTGAGGGAGTGCCGCACTGTCGGAGGGGCGATACTGAGGGAGCGCCGCACTGTCGGAGGGGCAGTACTGAGGGAGCGCCGTACTGTCGGAGGGGCAGTACTGAGGGAGCGCCGCACTGTCGGAGGGGCAGTACTGAGGGAGCGGCGCACTGTTGGAGGGGCAGTACTGAGGGAGCGCCGCACTGTCAGAGGGGCAGTACTGAGGGAGCGCCGCACTGTCGGAGGGACAATACTGAGGGAGCAAGGTTTAATTTGAAAACTGTTATGTATGTCTGTAGACCTTGCCCAAACGTAAGACTTGCCAGCAGGGGGCATACCTGTGGGAGACCTCAGGGTCACCTGTGCCCCCTGGGGCAAGCAGGTATAAAAGGTGACTCATCATGCTACTTCCTCACTCTGGAGTCTGAATAAAGAGACCCAGGTCACAACAGTTTGAGCTCACAATACAGTCTTGTGGACTTATTCTGAACATAACCAATTGGCCACGCGGTCATTCTTTGCAAACTGCTGTCTGTCGAGTCCCCAGATCTGAGCAAGGCCATCACAATAGCCCAGGCTTTCATATCCACGAGCGACAACACGAAACAGATATCTGCACAGCATCGAAGCTCACCGGCAAGTACTGTGCATAAAATAATGCCTTCAGCAGGCAGAACTGTACATGGCAGGGCCCACACGACCGCAGAGGCCAGACCTAGGCCGAGGGTGACTCAGAGTCCGCCGTGGGGCGTGAATGTGTATCCATTAACACCATGTTGCCGCTGCGGGGGCAGTCATAGAGCCCATCAATGTAGATTCAAGCACTATGTGTGCAAGGGCTGTGGAACAATGGGACACCTCCAGCGAATGTACAAACAACCTGTGACTCATCACGTGGCAGAGCCAGGGGAGAACGACCGATCCAGTGAGGATCACGCTGAACTTGCGGGAGAGGCAACCCAACCTGAGGATGGAGAGGAAGTATATGGGGTATACACCTTCACCACCAAAAGCCCACCCATAATGTTCAAAGTTAAACTCAACGCCACTCCAGTCTCCATGGAACTGGACACGGGGGCGATCAATCAATAATGAGCCAGAAGGCATTCGAGAGGCTGTGGGGCGACAGAGCACAATGACCCAAGCTGATCCCGATTCAGGCAAAGCTATGCACCTACACCAAGGAACTGATACCAGTTATTGGTCGTACGGATATAAGAGTATCCCATGAGGGAGCGGTGCACGACTTACCTCTGTGGATTGTTTCAGGTGATGGGCCAACGCTGCTTGGTAGAAGGTGGATGGGGAAGATTCGATGGAACTGGGAAGACCTCTGTGTACCTTCTCCCGCGAACAAAGTCTCCCTTGCTCAAAGGCTGAGCAAGCCCCCACCTTCAGCTGGACCAGGCATCGAAGTGCAGACCATTTGCAGATCCTCGAGGCACAGGCCGCCCAGCACGACCACGAGGAGGTAAAGATCAACCGAGCAGCGGGACAGGCACGGTGCCCACCACCCAAAGCCGACGACCTCTTCGCTACGATGGAAGAGGCTCCAGGTCGACCAAGCAGAGTGGGACTCAGGCCGGAACTATCCGAATGTGTCTTCCCGACGCCAGAGGCAAAATCCCTGGGGAGGAAGATCACGGCAGTCGGCATCACGGACACGGACGAGAGGGCGCCCAGACCACGGGACGAGAGCGTGTCCAGACCACGGGACCGGAGACGGCCCAGACCACGGGATGAGAGAGTGTCCAGACCACGGGACCGGAGACGGCCCAGACCACGGGATGAGAGAGTGTCCAGACCACGGGACGGGAGAGTGTCCAGACCACGGGATGAGAGTGTCCAGACCACGGGATGAGAGAGTGTCCAGACTACGGGACGGGAGAGTGTCCAGACCACAGGACCGGAGACGGCACAGACCACGTGATGAGAGAGTGTCCAGTCCACGGGACGAGAGTGTCCAGACCACGTGATGAGAGAGTGTCCAGACCACAGGACGAGAGAGTGTCCAGACCACAGGACGAGAGAGTGTCCAGACCAAGGGATGAGAGAGTGTCCAGACCACGGGACGAGAGAGTGTCCAGACCACGGGACGAGAGAGTGTCCAGACCACGGGACGGGAGAGTGTCCAGACCACGGGACGGGAGAGTGTGTCCAGACCACGGGACGAGAGTGTGTCCAGACCACGGGACGGGAGAGTGTCCAGACCACGTGATGAGAGAGTGTCCAGTCCACGGGACGAGAGTGTCCAGACCACGTGATGAGAGAGTGTCCAGACCACAGGACGAGAGAGTGTCCAGACCACGGGACGAGAGAGTGTCCAGACCATGGGACGGGAGAGTGTCCAGACCACGGGACGAGAGAGTGTCCAGACCACGGGACGGGAGAGTGTCCAGACCACGTGATGAGAGAGTGTCCAGACCACGGGACGGGAGAGTGTCCAGACCACGGGACGAGAGAGTGTCCAGACCACGGGACGGGAGAGTGTCCAGACCACTTGATGAGAGAGTGTCCAGACCACGGGACGGGAGAGTGTCCAGACCACGGGACGCGAGAGTGTCCAGACCACGGGACGGGAGAGTGTCCAGACCACGGGACGGGAGAGTGTCCAGACCACGGGACGGGAGTGTGTCCAGACCACGGGACGGGAGTGTGTCCAGACCACGGGACGAGAGAGTGTCCAGACCACGGGACGGGAGTGTGTCCAGACCACGGGACTGGAGAGTGTCCAGACCACGGGATGAGAGAGTGTCCAGACCACGGGACGAGAGAGTGTCCAGACCACGGGACGGGAGTGTGTCCAGACCACAGGTCGAGAGTGTGTCCAGACCACGGGACCGGAGAGTGCCCAGACCACGGGACGGGAGAGTGTCCAGACCACGGGACGAGACAGTGTCCAGACCACGGGACGGGAGAGTGTCCACACCACGGGACGGGAGAGTGTCCAGACCACGGGACGAGAGAGTGTCCAGACCACGGGACGGGAGAGTGTCCAGACCACGGGACGGGAGAGTGTCCAGACCACGGGACGAGAGAGTGTCCAGTCCACGGGACGAGAGAGTGTCCAGACCACGGGACGAGAGAGAGTCCAGACCACGGGACGGGAGAGTGTCCAGACCACGGGACGAGAGAGTGTCCAGACCAGGGGACGGGGGAGCGTCCAGACCACGGGACGGGAGTGTGTCCAGACCACGGGACGAGAGAGTGTCCAGACCACAGGACGGGAGAGTGTCCAGACCACGGGACGGGAGAGTGTCCAGACCACGGGACGGGAATGTGACCAGACCACAGGACGGGACAGTGTCCAGACCGCGGGACGGGAGTGTGTCCAGACCACAGGACGGGGGAGCGTCCAGACCACGGGACGGGAGTGTGTCCAGACCACGGGACGAGAGAGTGTCCAGACCACAGGACGGGAGAGTGTCCAGACCACGGGACGGGAGTGTGACCAGACCACAGGACGGGAGAGTGTCCAGACCGCGGGACGGGAGTGTGTCCAGACCACGGGACGGGAGAGTGTCCAGACCACGGGACGGGAGAGTATCCAGACCACAGGATGGGAGAGTGTCCAGACCACAAGACGGGAGAGCGTCCAGACCACGGGACGGGAGTGTGTCCAGACCACGGAACGGGAGTGTGTCCAGACCACGGGATGAGAGAGTGTCCAGACCACGGAACGGGAGAGTGTCCAGACCACGGGACGTGAGAGTGTCCAGACCATGGGACGGGAGTGTGTCCAGGCCACGGGTCGAGAGAGTTTCCAGACCACGGGACGAGAGAGTGTCCAGACCACAGGATGAGAGAGTGTCCAGACCACGGGACGGGAGAGTGTCCAGACCACGGGATGAGAGAGTGTCCAGACCACGGGACGGGAGTGTGTCCAGACCACGGGACGGGAGTGTGTCTAGACCACGGGATGAGAGAGTGTCCAGACCATGGGACGGGAGAGTGTCCAGACCACGGGACGGGAGAGTGTCCAGACCACGGGACGGGAGTGTGTCCAGACCACGGGACGGGAGAGTGTCCAGACCACGGTGATGTGAGAGTGTCCAGACCACGGGACGGGAGAGTGTCCAGACCACGGGACGGGAGTGTGTCCAGATCATGTGACGAGAGACTGTCCAGACCATGGGACGGAAGAGTGTGCAGACCACGGGATGAGAGAGTTTCCAGACCACGGGACGAGAGAGTTTCCAGACCACGGGACGAGAGAGTTTCCAGACCACGGGACGGGAAAGTGTCCAGACCACGGGACGGGAGAGTGTCCAGACCACGGGACGGGAGAGTGTCCAGACCACGGGACGGGAGTGTGTCCAGACCACGGGACGGGAGAGTGTCCAGACCACGGGACAGGAGAGTGTCCAGACCACGGGACGGGAGAGTGTCCAGACCACGGTGATGTGAGAGTGTCCAGACCACGGGACGGGAGAGTGTCCAGACCACGGGACAGGAGAGTGTCCAGACCACGGGACGGGAGAGTGTCCAGACCACGGTGATGTGAGAGTGTCCAGACCACAGGACGGGAGTGTGTCCAGACCACGGGACGGGAGAGTGTCCAGACCACGGGATGAGAGAGTGTCCAGACCATGGGACGGGAGTGTGTCCAGACCACGGGACGGGAGTGTCCAGACCACGGGATGAGAGAATGTCCAAACCACGGGACGGGAGTGTCCAGACCACGGGACGGGAGTGTGTCCAGACCACAGGTCGAGAGAGTGTCCAGACCACGGGACGAGAGAGTGTCCAGACCACGTGACGGGAGTGTGTCCAGACCACAGGTCGAGAGAGTTTCCAGACCACGGGATGAGAGAGTGTCCAGACCACGGGACGAGAGAGTGTCCAGACCACGGGACGAGAGAGTGTCCAGACCACGGGACGGGAGAGTGTCCACACCACGGGACGAGAGAGTGTCCAGACCACGGGACGGGAGAGTTTCCACACCACGGGATGAGAGAGTGTCCAGACCACGGGACGAGAGAGTGTCCAGACCACGGGACAGGAGAGTGTCCAGACCACGGGACGAGAGAGTGTCCAGACCACGGGACAGGAGAGTGTCCAGACCACGGGACGGGAGTGTGACCAGACCACAGGACGGGAGAGTGTCCAGACCACGGGACGGGAGTGTGTCCAGATCACGGGACGGGAGAGAGTCCAGACCACGGGACGGGAGTGTGACCAGACCACAGGACGGGAGAGTGTCCAGACCACGGGACGGGAGTGTGACCAGACCACGGGACGAGAGTGTGTCCAGACCACGGGACAGGAGAGTGTCCAGACCACGGGATGAGAGAGTGTCCAGACCACGGGACGAGAGAGTGTCCAGACCACGGGACAGGAGAGTGTCCAGATCACGGGACGGGAGTGTGAACAGACCACAGGACGGGAGAGTGTCCAGACCACGGGACGGGAGAGTGTCCAGACCACGGGACGGGAGTGTGACCAGACCACAGGACGGGAGAGTGTCCAGACCACGGGACGAGAGTGTGTCCAGATCACGGGACGGGAGTGTGTCCAGACCACGGGACGAGAGAGTGTCCAGACCACGGGACGGGAGAGTGTCCAGACCACAGGACGGGAGAGTGTCCAGACCACGGGACAGGAGAGTGTCCAGTTCACGGGACGGGAGTGTGTCCAGACCACGGTACGGGAGTCTGTCCAGACCACGGGACGAGAGAGTGTCCAGACCACGGGATGAGAGAGTGTCCAGACCACGGGACGGGAGAGTGTCCAGATCACGGGACGGGAGTGTGTCCAGACCACGGGACGAGAGAGTGTCCAGACCACGGGATGAGAGAGTGTCCAGACCACGGGACGGGAGTGTGTCCAGACCACGGGTCGAGTGAGTGTCCAGACCACGGAACGGGAGAGTGTCCAGACCACGGGATGAGAGAGTGTCTAGACCACGGGAGGAGAGAGTGTCCAGACCACGGGACGGGAGTGTGTCCAGACCACGGGACGAGAGAGTGTCCAGACCACGGGACGAGAGAGTGTCCAGACCACGGGACGGGAGTGTGTCCAGACCACAGGTCGAGAGAGTGTCCAGACCACGGGACGGGAGAGTGTCCACACCACGGGATGAGAGAGTGTACAGACCACGGGACGAGAGAGTGTCCAGACCACGGGACAGGAGAGTGTCCAGACCACGGGATGAGAGAGTGTCCAGACCACGGGACGGGAGAGTGTCCAGACCACGGGACGGGAGAGTGTCCAGACCACGGGACGAGAGAGTGTCCAGACCACGGGACGGGAGAGTGTCCAGACCACGGGACGAGAGTGTGACCAGACCACAGGACGGGAGAGTGTCCAGACCACGGGACGGGAGAGAGTCCAGACCACGGGACGAGAGTGTGTCCAGACCACGGGACGGGAGAGTGTCCAGATCACGGGACAGGAGTGTGACCAGACCACAGGAACGGGAGAGTGTCCAGACCACGGGACGGGAGTGTGTCCAGACCACAGGACGGGAGTGTGTCCAGGCCACAGGACGGGAGAGTGTCCAGACCACGGGATGAGAGAGTGTCCAGACCACGGGACGGGAGAGAGTCCAGACCACGGGACGAGAGTGTGTCCAGACCACAGGACGGGAGTGTGTCCAGGCCACAGGACGGGAGAGTGTCCAGACCACGGGATGAGAGAGTGTCCAGACCACGGGACGGAAGAGTGTCCAGACCACGGGATGAGAGAGTGTCCAGACCACGGGATGAGAGAGTGTCCAGACCACGGGATGAGAGAGTGTCCAGACCACGGGACGGGAGAGTGTCCAGACCACGGGACGGGAGTGTGTCCAGACCACGGGACGAGAGAGTGTTCAGACCACGGGACGGGAGAGTGTCCAGACCACGGGACGGGAGTGTGTCCAGACCACGGGTCGAGTGAGTGTCCAGACCACGGAACGGGAGAGTGTCCAGACCACGGGATGAGAGAGTGTCTAGACCACGGGAGGAGAGAGTGTCCAGACCACGGGACGGGAGAGTGTCCAGACCATGGGACGGGAGAGTGTCCAGACCACGGGATGGGAGAGTGTCCAGACCACGGGACGGGAGAGTGTCCAGACCACGGTGATGGGAGAGTGTCCAGACCATGGGACGAGAGTGTCCAGACCACGGGACGGGAGTGTGTCCAGACCACGGGATGAGAGAGTGTCCAGACCACGGGACGGGAGTGTGTCCAGACCACGGGACGAGAGAGTGTCCAGACCACGGGACGGGAGTGTCCAGACCACAGGACGGGAGAGTGTCCAGACCACGGTGATGGGAGAGTGTCCAGACCACGGGACGGGAGTGTGTCCAGACCACAGGTTGAGAGAGTGTCCAGACCACGGGACGAGAGAGTGTCCAGACCACGGGACGAGATAGTGTCCAGACCACGGGACGGGAGTGTGCCCAGACCACGGGACGGGAGAGTGTCCAGACCACGGGATGAGAGAGTGTCCAGACCATGGGACGGGAGTGTGTCCAGACCACGGGACGGGAGTGTCCAGACCACGGGACGGGAGAGTGTCCAGACCACGGGACGGGAGTGTGTCCAGACCACAGGTCGAGAGAGTGTCCAGACCACGGGACGAGAGAGTGTCCAGACCACCGGACGAGAGAGTGTCCAGACCATGGGACGGGAGAGTGTCCAGACCACAGGTCGAGAGAGTGTCCAGACCACGGGACGAGAGAGTGTCCAGACCACGGGACGAGAAAGTGTCCAGACCACGTGACGGGAGTGTGTCCAGACCACGGGACGGGAGAGTGTCCAGACCACGGGACGGGAGTGTGACCAGACCACGGGACGAGAGTGTGTCCAGACCACGGGACAGGAGAGTGTCCAGACCACGGGATGAGAGAGTGTCCAGACCACGGGACGAGAGAGTGTCCAGACCACGGGACAGGAGAGTGTCCAGATCACGGGACGGGAGTGTGAACAGACCACAGGACGGGAGAGTGTCCAGACCACGGGACGGGAGAGTTTCCAGACCACGGGATGAGAGAGTGTCCAGACCACGGGACGAGAGAGTGTCCAGACCACGGGACGAGAGAGTGTCCAGACCACGGGACGGGAGAGTGTCCACACCACGGGACGAGAGAGTGTCCAGACCACGGGACGGGAGAGTTTCCACACCACGGGATGAGAGAGTGTCCAGACCACGGGACGAGAGAGTGTCCAGACCACGGGACAGGAGAGTGTCCAGACCACGGGACGAGAGAGTGTCCAGACCACGGGACAGGAGAGTGTCCAGACCACGGGACGGGAGTGTGACCAGACCACAGGACGGGAGAGTGTCCAGACCACGGGACGGGAGTGTGTCCAGATCACGGGACGGGAGAGAGTCCAGACCACGGGACGGGAGTGTGACCAGACCACAGGACGGGAGAGTGTCCAGACCACGGGACGGGAGTGTGACCAGACCACGGGACGAGAGTGTGTCCAGACCACGGGACAGGAGAGTGTCCAGACCACGGGATGAGAGAGTGTCCAGACCACGGGACGAGAGAGTGTCCAGACCACGGGACAGGAGAGTGTCCAGATCACGGGACGGGAGTGTGAACAGACCACAGGACGGGAGAGTGTCCAGACCACGGGACGGGAGAGTGTCCAGACCACGGGACGGGAGTGTGACCAGACCACAGGACGGGAGAGTGTATAGACCACGGGACGAGAGTGTGTCCAGATCACGGGACGGGAGTGTGTCCAGACCACGGGACGAGAGAGTGTCCAGACCACGGGACGGGAGAGTGTCCAGACCACAGGACGAGAGAGTGTCCAGACCACGGGACAGGAGAGTGTCCAGTTCACGGGACGGGAGTGTGTCCAGACCACGGTACGGGAGTCTGTCCAGACCACGGGACGAGAGAGTGTCCAGACCACGGGATGAGAGAGTGTCCAGACCACGGGACGGGAGAGTGTCCAGATCACGGGACGGGAGTGTGTCCAGACCACGGGACGAGAGAGTGTCCAGACCACGGGATGAGAGAGTGTCCAGACCACGGGACGGGAGTGTGTCCAGACCACGGGTCGAGTGAGTGTCCAGACCACGGAACGGGAGAGTGTCCAGACCACGGGATGAGAGAGTGTCTAGACCACGGGAGGAGAGAGTGTCCAGACCACGGGACGGGAGTGTGTCCAGACCACGGGACGAGAGAGTGTCCAGACCACGGGACGAGAGAGTGTCCAGACCACGGGACGGGAGTGTGTCCAGACCACAGGTCGAGAGAGTGTCCAGACCACGGGACGGGAGAGTGTCCACACCACGGGATGAGAGAGTGTACAGACCACGGGACGAGAGAGTGTCCAGACCACGGGACAGGAGAGTGTCCAGACCACGGGATGAGAGAGTGTCCAGACCACGGGACGGGAGAGTGTCCAGACCACGGGACGGGAGAGTGTCCAGACCACGGGACGAGAGAGTGTCCAGACCACGGGACGGGAGAGTGTCCAGACCACGGGACGAGAGTGTGACCAGACCACAGGACGGGAGAGTGTCCAGACCACGGGACGGGAGAGAGTCCAGACCACGGGACGAGAGTGTGTCCAGACCACGGGACGGGAGAGTGTCCAGATCACGGGACAGGAGTGTGACCAGACCACAGGAACGGGAGAGTGTCCAGACCACGGGACGGGAGTGTGTCCAGACCACAGGACGGGAGTGTGTCCAGGCCACAGGACGGGAGAGTGTCCAGACCACGGGATGAGAGAGTGTCCAGACCACGGGACGGGAGAGAGTCCAGACCACGGGACGAGAGTGTGTCCAGACCACAGGACGGGAGTGTGTCCAGGCCACAGGACGGGAGAGTGTCCAGACCACGGGATGAGAGAGTGTCCAGACCACGGGACGGAAGAGTGTCCAGACCACGGGATGAGAGAGTGTCCAGACCACGGGATGAGAGAGTGTCCAGACCACGGGATGAGAGAGTGTCCAGACCACGGGACGGGAGAGTGTCCAGACCACGGGACGGGAGTGTGTCCAGACCACGGGACGAGAGAGTGTTCAGACCACGGGACGGGAGAGTGTCCAGACCACGGGACGGGAGTGTGTCCAGACCACGGGTCGAGTGAGTGTCCAGACCACGGAACGGGTGAGTGTCCAGACCACGGGATGAGAGAGTGTCTAGACCACGGGAGGAGAGAGTGTCCAGACCACGGGACGGGAGAGTGTCCAGACCATGGGACGGGAGAGTGTCCAGACCACGGGATGGGAGAGTGTCCAGACCACGGGACGGGAGAGTGTCCAGACCACGGTGATGGGAGAGTGTCCAGACCATGGGACGAGAGTGTCCAGACCACGGGACGGGAGTGTGTCCAGACCACGGGATGAGAGAGTGTCCAGACCACGGGACGGGAGTGTGTCCAGACCACGGGACGAGAGAGTGTCCAGACCACGGGACGGGAGTGTCCAGACCACAGGACGGGAGAGTGTCCAGACCACGGTGATGGGAGAGTGTCCAGACCACGGGACGGGAGTGTGTCCAGACCACAGGTTGAGAGAGTGTCCAGACCACGGGACGAGAGAGTGTCCAGACCACGGGACGAGATAGTGTCCAGACCACGGGACGGGAGTGTGCCCAGACCACGGGACGGGAGAGTGTCCAGACCACGGGATGAGAGAGTGTCCAGACCATGGGACGGGAGTGTGTCCAGACCACGGGACGGGAGTGTCCAGACCACGGGACGGGAGAGTGTCCAGACCACGGGACGGGAGTGTGTCCAGACCACAGGTCGAGAGAGTGTCCAGACCACGGGACGAGAGAGTGTCCAGACCACCGGACGAGAGAGTGTCCAGACCATGGGACGGGAGAGTGTCCAGACCACAGGTCGAGAGAGTGTCCAGACCACGGGACGAGAGAGTGTCCAGACCACGGGACGAGAAAGTGTCCAGACCACGTGACGGGAGTGTGTCCAGACCACGGGACGGGAGAGTGTCCAGACCACGGGATGAGAGAGTGTCCAGATCACGGGAGAGTGTCCAGACCACGGGATGAGAGAGTGTCCAGATCACGGGACGGAGAGTGTCCAGACCACGGGATGAGAGAGTGTCCAGATCACGGGACGGGAGAGTGTCCAGACCACGGGACGGGAGAGTGTCCAGACCACGGGACGAGAGTGTGTCCAGATCACGGGACGGAAGTGTGACCAGACCACAGGACGGGAGAGTGTCCAGACCACGGGACGGGAGTGTGACCAGACCACGGGACGGGAGAGAGTCCAGACCACGGGACGGGAGAGAGTCCAGACTACGGGACGAGAGTGTGTCCAGACCACGGGACGGGAGTGTGTCCAGACCACGGGACGGGAGAGTGTCCAGACCACGGGACGAGAGAGTGTCCAGACCACGGGATGAGAGAGTGTCCAGACCACGGGATGAGAGAGTGTCCAGACCACGGGACGGGAGAGTGTCCAGACCACGGGATGAGAGAGTGTCCAGACCACGGGACGGGAGAGTGTCCAGACCACGGGACGAGAGAGTGTCCAGACCACGGGACGAGAGTGTGTCCAGACCACGGGACGAGAGAGTGTCCAGACCACGGGACGGGAGTGTCCAGACCACGGGACGGGAGTGTGTCCAGACCACAGGACGGGAGAGTGTCCAGACCACAGGTCGAGAGAGTGTCCAGACCACGGGACGGGAGAGTTTCCAGACCACGGGATGAGAGAGTGTCCAGACCACGGGACGAGAGAGTGTCCAGACCACGGGACGAGAGAGTGTCCAGACCACGGGACGGGAGAGTGTCCAGACCACGGGACAGGAGAGTGTCCAGACCACGGGACGAGAGAGTGTCCAGACCACGGGACAGGAGAGTGTCCAGACCACGGGACGGGAGTGTGACCAGACCACAGGACGGGAGAGTGTCCAGACCACGGGACGGGAGTGTGTCCAGATCACGGGACGGGAGAGAGTCCAGACCACGGGACGGGAGTGTGACCAGACCACAGGACGGGAGAGTGTCCAGACCACGGGACGGGAGTGTGACCAGACCACGGGACGAGAGTGTGTCCAGACCACGGGACAGGAGAGTGTCCAGACCACGGGATGAGAGAGTGTCCAGACCACGGGACGAGAGAGTGTCCAGACCACGGGACAGGAGAGTGTCCAGATCACGGGACGGGAGTGTGAACAGACCACAGGACGGGAGAGTGTCCAGACCACGGGACGGGAGAGTGTCCAGACCACGGGACGGGAGTGTGACCAGACCACAGGACGGGAGAGTGTCCAGACCACGGGACGAGAGTGTGTCCAGATCACGGGACGGGAGTGTGTCCAGACCACGGGACGAGAGAGTGTCCAGACCACGGGACGGGAGAGTGTCCAGACCACAGGACGAGAGAGTGTCCAGACCACGGGACAGGAGAGTGTCCAGTTCACGGGACGGGAGTGTGTCCAGACCACGGTACGGGAGTCTGTCCAGACCACGGGACGAGAGAGTGTCCAGACCACGGGATGAGAGAGTGTCCAGACCACGGGACGGGAGAGTGTCCAGATCACGGGACGGGAGTGTGTCCAGACCACGGGACGAGAGAGTGTCCAGACCACGGGATGAGAGAGTGTCCAGACCACGGGACGGGAGTGTGTCCAGACCACGGGTCGAGTGAGTGTCCAGACCACGGAACGGGAGAGTGTCCAGACCACGGGATGAGAGAGTGTCTAGACCACGGGAGGAGAGAGTGTCCAGACCACGGGACGGGAGTGTGTCCAGACCACGGGACGAGAGAGTGTCCAGACCACGGGACGAGAGAGTGTCCAGACCACGGGACGGGAGTGTGTCCAGACCACAGGTCGAGAGAGTGTCCAGACCACGGGACGGGAGAGTGTCCACACCACGGGATGAGAGAGTGTACAGACCACGGGACGAGAGAGTGTCCAGACCACGGGACAGGAGAGTGTCCAGACCACGGGATGAGAGAGTGTCCAGACCACGGGACGGGAGAGTGTCCAGACCACGGGACGGGAGAGTGTCCAGACCACGGGACGAGAGAGTGTCCAGACCACGGGACGGGAGAGTGTCCAGACCACGGGACGAGAGTGTGACCAGACCACAGGACGGGAGAGTGTCCAGACCACGGGACGGGAGAGAGTCCAGACCACGGGACGAGAGTGTGTCCAGACCACGGGACGGGAGAGTGTCCAGATCACGGGACAGGAGTGTGACCAGACCACAGGAACGGGAGAGTGTCCAGACCACGGGACGGGAGTGTGTCCAGACCACAGGACGGGAGTGTGTCCAGGCCACAGGACGGGAGAGTGTCCAGACCACGGGATGAGAGAGTGTCCAGACCACGGGACGGGAGAGAGTCCAGACCACGGGACGAGAGTGTGTCCAGACCACAGGACGGGAGTGTGTCCAGGCCACAGGACGGGAGAGTGTCCAGACCACGGGATGAGAGAGTGTCCAGACCACGGGACGGAAGAGTGTCCAGACCACGGGATGAGAGAGTGTCCAGACCACGGGATGAGAGAGTGTCCAGACCACGGGATGAGAGAGTGTCCAGACCACGGGATGAGAGAGTGTCCAGACCACGGGACGGGAGTGTGTCCAGACCACGGGACGAGAGAGTGTTCAGACCACGGGACGGGAGAGTGTCCAGACCACGGGACGGGAGTGTGTCCAGACCACGGGTCGAGTGAGTGTCCAGACCACGGAACGGGAGAGTGTCCAGACCACGGGATGAGAGAGTGTCTAGACCACGGGAGGAGAGAGTGTCCAGACCACGGGACGGGAGAGTGTCCAGACCATGGGACGGGAGAGTGTCCAGACCACGGGATGGGAGAGTGTCCAGACCACGGGACGGGAGAGTGTCCAGACCACGGTGATGGGAGAGTGTCCAGACCATGGGACGAGAGTGTCCAGACCACGGGACGGGAGTGTGTCCAGACCACGGGATGAGAGAGTGTCCAGACCACGGGACGGGAGTGTGTCCAGACCACGGGACGAGAGAGTGTCCAGACCACGGGACGGGAGTGTCCAGACCACAGGACGGGAGAGTGTCCAGACCACGGTGATGGGAGAGTGTCCAGACCACGGGACGGGAGTGTGTCCAGACCACAGGTTGAGAGAGTGTCCAGACCACGGGACGAGAGAGTGTCCAGACCACGGGACGAGATAGTGTCCAGACCACGGGACGGGAGTGTGCCCAGACCACGGGACGGGAGAGTGTCCAGACCACGGGATGAGAGAGTGTCCAGACCATGGGACGGGAGTGTGTCCAGACCACGGGACGGGAGTGTCCAGACCACGGGACGGGAGAGTGTCCAGACCACGGGACGGGAGTGTGTCCAGACCACAGGTCGAGAGAGTGTCCAGACCACGGGACGAGAGAGTGTCCAGACCACCGGACGAGAGAGTGTCCAGACCATGGGACGGGAGAGTGTCCAGACCACAGGTCGAGAGAGTGTCCAGACCACGGGACGAGAGAGTGTCCAGACCACGGGACGAGAAAGTGTCCAGACCACGTGACGGGAGTGTGTCCAGACCACGGGACGGGAGAGTGTCCAGACCACGGGATGAGAGAGTGTCCAGATCACGGGAGAGTGTCCAGACCACGGGATGAGAGAGTGTCCAGATCACGGGACGGAGAGTGTCCAGACCACGGGATGAGAGAGTGTCCAGATCACGGGACGGGAGAGTGTCCAGACCACGGGACGGGAGAGTGTCCAGACCACGGGACGAGAGTGTGTCCAGATCACGGGACGGAAGTGTGACCAGACCACAGGACGGGAGAGTGTCCAGACCACGGGACGGGAGTGTGACCAGACCACGGGACGGGAGAGAGTCCAGACCACGGGACGGGAGAGAGTCCAGACTACGGGACGAGAGTGTGTCCAGACCACGGGACGGGAGTGTGTCCAGACCACGGGACGGGAGAGTGTCCAGACCACGGGACGAGAGAGTGTCCAGACCACGGGATGAGAGAGTGTCCAGACCACGGGATGAGAGAGTGTCCAGACCACGGGACGGGAGAGTGTCCAGACCACGGGATGAGAGAGTGTCCAGACCACGGGACGGGAGAGTGTCCAGACCACGGGACGAGAGAGTGTCCAGACCACGGGACGAGAGTGTGTCCAGACCACGGGACGAGAGAGTGTCCAGACCACGGGACGGGAGTGTCCAGACCACGGGACGGGAGTGTGTCCAGACCACAGGACGGGAGAGTGTCCAGACCACGGTGATGGGAGAGTGTCCAGACCACGGGACGGGAGTGTGTCCAGACCACAGGTTGAGAGAGTGTCCAGACCATGGGACGAGAGAGTGTCCAGACCACGGGACGAGATAGTGTCCAGACCACGGGACGGGAGTGTGCCCAGACCACGGGACGGGAGAGTGTCCAGACCACGGGATGAGAGAGTGTCCAGACCATGGGACGGGAGTGTGTCCAGACCACGGGACGGGAGTGTCCAGACCACGGGACGGGAGAGTGTCCAGACCACGGGACGGGAGTGTGTCCAGACCACAGGTCGAGAGAGTGTCCAGACCACGGGACGAGAGAGTGTCCAGACCACCGGACGAGAGAGTGTCCAGACCATGGGACGGGAGAGTGTCCAGACCACAGGTCGAGAGAGTGTCCAGACCACGGGACGAGAGAGTGTCCAGACCACGGGACGAGAAAGTGTCCAGACCACGTGACGGGAGTGTGTCCAGACCACGGGACGGGAGAGTGTCCAGACCACGGGATGAGAGAGTGTCCAGATCACGGGAGAGTGTCCAGACCACGGGATGAGAGAGTGTCCAGATCACGGGACGGAGAGTGTCCAGACCACGGGATGAGAGAGTGTCCAGATCACGGGACGGGAGAGTGTCCAGACCACGGGACGGGAGAGTGTCCAGACCACGGGACGAGAGTGTGTCCAGATCACGGGACGGAAGTGTGACCAGACCACAGGACGGGAGAGTGTCCAGACCACGGGACGGGAGTGTGACCAGACCACGGGACGGGAGAGAGTCCAGACCACGGGACGGGAGAGAGTCCAGACTACGGGACGAGAGTGTGTCCAGACCACGGGACGGGAGTGTGTCCAGACCACGGGACGGGAGAGTGTCCAGACCACGGGACGAGAGAGTGTCCAGACCACGGGATGAGAGAGTGTCCAGACCACGGGATGAGAGAGTGTCCAGACCACGGGACGGGAGAGTGTCCAGACCACGGGATGAGAGAGTGTCCAGACCACGGGACGGGAGAGTGTCCAGACCACGGGACGAGAGAGTGTCCAGACCACGGGACGAGAGTGTGTCCAGACCACGGGACGAGAGAGTGTCCAGACCACGGGACGGGAGTGTCCAGACCACGGGACGGGAGTGTGTCCAGACCACAGGACGGGAGAGTGTCCAGACCACAGGTCGAGAGAGTGTCCAGACCACGGGATGAGAGAGTGTCCAGACCACGGGACGAGAGAGTGTCCAGACCACGGGACGAGAGAGTGTCCAGACCACGGGACGAGAGAGTGTCCAGACCACGGGACGGGAGTGTATAGACCACGGGACGGGAGTGTGTCCAGACCACAGGTCGAGAGAGTGTCCAGACCACGGGATGAGAGAGTGTCCAGACCACGGGACGGGAGAGTGTCCAGACCACGGGACGGGAGAGTTTCCAGACCACGGGACGAGAGTGTGTCCAGACCACGGGACGGGAGAGAGTCCAGACCACGGGACGAGAGTGTGTCCAGACCACGGGACGGGAATGTGTCCAGACCACAGGACGGGAGAGTGTCCAGACCACGGGATGAGAGAGTGTCCAGACCACGGGATGAGAGAGTGTCCAGACCACGGGACGGGAGAGTGTCCAGACCACGGGACGGGAGTGTGTCCAGACCACGGGACGAGAGAGTGTCCAGACCACGGGACGGGAGTGTCCAGACCACAGGACGGGAGAGTGTCCAGACCACGGTGATGGGAGAGTGTCCAGACCACGGGACGGGAGTGTGTCCAGACCACAGGTTGAGAGAGTGTCCAGACCACGGGACGAGAGAGTGTCCAGACCACGGGACGAGATAGTGTCCAGACCACGGGACGGGAGTGTGCCCAGACCACGGGACGGGAGAGTGTCCAGACCACGGGATGAGAGAGTGTCCAGACCATGGGACGGGAGTGTGTCCAGACCACGGGACGGGAGTGTCCAGACCACGGGACGGGAGAGTGTCCAGACCACGGGACGGGAGTGTGTCCAGACCACAGGTCGAGAGAGTGTCCAGACCACGGGACGAGAGAGTGTCCAGACCACCGGACGAGAGAGTGTCCAGACCATGGGACGGGAGAGTGTCCAGACCACAGGTCGAGAGAGTGTCCAGACCACGGGACGAGAGAGTGTCCAGACCACGGGACGAGAAAGTGTCCAGACCACGTGACGGGAGTGTGTCCAGACCACGGGACGGGAGAGTGTCCAGACCACGGGATGAGAGAGTGTCCAGATCACGGGAGAGTGTCCAGACCACGGGATGAGAGAGTGTCCAGATCACGGGACGGAGAGTGTCCAGACCACGGGATGAGAGAGTGTCCAGATCACGGGACGGGAGAGTGTCCAGACCACGGGACGGGAGAGTGTCCAGACCACGGGACGAGAGTGTGTCCAGATCACGGGACGGAAGTGTGACCAGACCACAGGACGGGAGAGTGTCCAGACCACGGGACGGGAGTGTGACCAGACCACGGGACGGGAGAGAGTCCAGACCACGGGACGGGAGAGAGTCCAGACTACGGGACGAGAGTGTGTCCAGACCACGGGACGGGAGTGTGTCCAGACCACGGGACGGGAGAGTGTCCAGACCACGGGACGAGAGAGTGTCCAGACCACGGGATGAGAGAGTGTCCAGACCACGGGATGAGAGAGTGTCCAGACCACGGGACGGGAGAGTGTCCAGACCACGGGATGAGAGAGTGTCCAGACCACGGGACGGGAGAGTGTCCAGACCACGGGACGAGAGAGTGTCCAGACCACGGGACGAGAGTGTGTCCAGACCACGGGACGAGAGAGTGTCCAGACCACGGGACGGGAGTGTCCAGACCACGGGACGGGAGTGTGTCCAGACCACAGGACGGGAGAGTGTCCAGACCACAGGTCGAGAGAGTGTCCAGACCACGGGATGAGAGAGTGTCCAGACCTCGGGACGAGAGAGTGTCCAGACCACGGGACGAGAGAGTGTCCAGACCACGGGACGAGAGAGTGTCCAGACCACGGGACGGGAGTGTATAGACCACGGGACGGGAGTGTGTCCAGACCACAGGTCGAGAGAGTGTCCAGACCACGGGATGAGAGAGTGTCCAGACCACGGGACGGGAGAGTGTCCAGACCACGGGACGGGAGAGTTTCCAGACCACGGGACGAGAGTGTGTCCAGACCACGGGACGGGAGAGAGTCCAGACCACGGGACGAGAGTGTGTCCAGACCACGGGACGGGAATGTGTCCAGACCACAGGACGGGAGAGTGTCCAGACCACGGGATGAGAGAGTGTCCAGACCACGGGATGAGAGAGTGTCCAGACCACGGGACGGGAGAGTGTCCAGACCACGGGACGGGAGTGTGTCCAGACCACGGGTCGAGTGAGTGTCCAGACCACGGAACGGGAGAGTGTCCAGACCACGGGATGAGAGAGTGTCTAGACCACGGGAGGAGAGAGTGTCCAGACCACGGGACGGGGGTGTGTCCAGACCACGGGACGAGAGTGTGTCCAGACTACGGGACGAGAGAGTGTCCAGACCACGGGACGAGAGTGTGTCCAGACCACGGGACGATAGAGTGTCCAGACCACGGGACGAGAGAGTGTCCAGACCACGGGACGAGAGTGTGTCCAGACCACGGGACGAGAGAGTGTCCAGACCACGGGACGAGAGAGTGTCCAGACCACGGGACGGGAGAGTGTCCAGACTACGGGACGGGAGAGTGTCCAGACCACGGGACGGGAGAGTGTCCAGACCACGGAAGGTTCTCGCGATGGAATGGAGGAATGCGTCGCCCAGCAATGAAGACGACTGGGTTTTTGGGGCAAAGGTAAAAGTGTGGCCGCGGCGAAGGCTGGGCACCCAATACGCTCAAATAAATTGTGTGCACCATGTAACCCGTGTGAGCGCTCTTTCGCGGCCAACGACGTCCCATTGTATGGGGTCGGGCGGACCTTACAACAAGCCAAAGTTGCAGGCGAGCACCAACCAGTCGTATCTGTATCTGACAAAGTATTTGTAACAAGTGATGTGGTATCACATGGGGTCGGGCGTGTTGGACAGCCAGCCAAAATATCGGGTGAGCCCCAACCGGCTGGGCATGTATCCAATAAGTTAACCAAGGCCTGTGTTCACGGGACTAAAGTGTCCCGATATGTGCTCAAGTGAGACAAGTTGGGGGAGCAGAGACACCGTTATCGAAGCGTTGTTTCGAGAATGTCTAACTTTGTCTGTGCACTGTAACATGATCCGTCATGGGCCAGGCACTGAGAACGCCACTAATGCTCTCAGTTGGCCATCGTTGCCGGGGGCTGGAAACGGCGCAGCCTGCAGACCCGCTTGCGGTCGCGGAAGCGCTCGAAAGCGAGGGTTCAACCCGTAACCAGACCCCCAGTTGAGGACCCGGCCCAGCCAGGATCCCACGGGACGTGGCAACCCCATCCGTCGCGGAGACGATAGACCCATCCCAACGTAGCAAAGCAAGGCAGGGCGGCTACACGCAGTCGCTGGTCCGGGGGGGGTCCCCCCTCTCTCTCTCTCCCCCCCCCCTCCCCCCGCTGTACTACGGGCCCAGGATCCACGGGGACCACCAGAGGGCCTCCCGCCAACGACCGACCGGGAGTCTCGCGGCCCTGGCGGCCATCCCTGGGCTCGCCAGGCCTCAGGGTCAGCGCTGCCCCCGCCGAAATCACCAAACCCAGCGCCACGCGGGCCAGACAGAACCGCTGAGAACCGAGTCCTTCCGGAGGCCGTCAGCAGAGAGCGGGCCGTGATGGCGCGGCCCCTCCAGCCGGCCTCGGAATGAGTGATGCAGACCGTGTGCAGGGTCGGGCCGCGAGCAACGCATTGGCCAAGGGGGAGGTGGGCGGGGGAACGGAATGTGTGTGTGTGTGTGTGTGTGTGTGTGTGTGTGTGTGTGTGTGTGTGTGTGTGTGTGTGTGACGAAAACGCAGCGTTTGATTGTGAAACCGCGCGCCGGGCTAACGAGTAAAGCGTTCGGAGAAGACCACACGGCCAACCACCGACAGCCAGGAACCACACTGAAAGGAACTGGCCCCCCCCCCCCCGCCCCAGCCCCCCCCACACAGCGACCCACAAACACGACCAACTTTGCCGCCAACCACGAGGATGAACCCACCATGCCAGGACTTCAACCCGGGGGGTGGGGGAGGGGGCGCTGGGTCTCCAGATCGTCTCAACTTGCAAATAACTCGCACAGTAAGACTTTGTGTGGGGCAGGGCGGGGGGGGGAGTGATGTCATGTATGTAGACTCGACCCAAAGGTAAGACTTGCCACTAGGGGGCGACACCTATGGGAGGCCGAAGGGTCACCTGTGCACCTTGGGGCGAGCAGGTATAAAAGGGGGTTTCACCCTGCTGCTTCCTCAGTCCAGAGTCTCGCTAGAGAGACCGAGGACACATCAGTTCGAGCTTACGGCACAGTCCTGTGGGTTTATTCCGAACATAACCCAACCGAGGACGAGAATTTCTGTGGAGCATGCAGTCACATTGCCCCGCTGTGATTAAAGGTGGTGCTTCAAAAGCTTCCTTATCTGCAGTTCCTTGAGAACATGACAGCAGGAAACACGCTTTTTCAAGAACATGGCTTAAACAGAGACTTTCCGTATTGTCTCTGTAAAAAGCCGTAACCAAGAAATGACTCATCGACATTGCTACACTTTGCAATCGCTAGACACACACACACACACACACACACACACACACACACTCGCGCATTATAGATGTATCATATCCTGCCATGAATATTTGCTGCATTACTGTCCGTTGAAGCCCTCTCGACAGTACGATGAGCAGATCAAGGGCCTGATCTCATTTTCGCAAGCCTTCTCTCAGCTGACACAACTTCAGAGTGCGTTTACTGTACATCTGTCACAGAACGTCAGCCGAGATTCTCTCCGGCAAGCTCGACAGAGCCACCAGCATTTGAAAAATGATTACGCCTCGGAAATTATTTGAACTGCTTCCTCAAGCATTGCTTGTTGCTGTCAGCCCGATCCCCAGCCGCCATCCGTTGATTCTGGTGCAGTGGGTGCGTGTGCTTGCCTCGGAGTCAGACGCAGAGAGGCTCCGGGTCCCTCTGGCGACGTGCAGGCAGAATCCAGACCCGATACGTCGCACTGGCAGTGCTGAGGGAGCGCCGCGCTGTCGGAGGGGCAGTGCTGAGGGAGCGCCGCGCTGTCGGAGGGGCAGTGCTGAGGGAGCGCCGCACTGCGCTGTCGGAGGGGCAGTGCTGAGGGAGCACCGCGCTGTCGGAGGGGCAGTGCTGAGGGAGCGCCGTACTGTCGGAGGGGCAGTACTGAGGGAGCGCCGTACTGCACTGTCGGAGGGGCAGTGCTGAGGGAGCACCGCGCTGTCGGAGGGGCAGTACTGAGGGAGCGCCGCACTGTCGGAGGGGCAGTGCTGAGGGAGCGCCGTACTGCACTGTCGGAGGGGCAGTGCTGAGGGAGCGCCGCACTGTCGGAGGGGCAGTACTGAGGGAGCGCCGCACTGTCGGAGGGGCAGTACTGAGGGAGCGCCACACTGTCGGAGGGGCATTACTGAGCGAGCGCCGCACTGTCGGAGGGGCAGTACTGAGGGAGCGCCGCACTGTCGGAGGGGCAGTACTGAGAGAGTGCCGCACTGTCGGAGGGGCATTACTGAGCGAGCGCCGCACTGTCGGAGGGGCAGTACTGAGGGAGCGCCGCACTGTCGGAGGGGCAGTACTGAGGGAGCGCCGCACTGTCGGAGGGGCAGTACTGAGGGAGCGCCGTACTGTGCTGTCGGAGGGGCAGTACTGAGGGAGCGCCGCGCTGTTGGAGGGGCAGTGCTGAGGGAGCGCCGCACTGTCGGAGGGGCAGTGCTGAGGGAGCCCCGTACTGTCGGAGGGGCAGTGCTGAGGGAGCGCTGCACTGTCGGAGGGGCAGTACTGAGGGAGCCCCGCACTGTCGGAGGGGCAGTGCTGAGGGAGCGCCGCACTGTCGGAGGGGCAGTACTGAGGGAGTGCCGCACTGTCGGAGGGGCATTACTGAGCGAGCGCCGCACTGTCGGAGGGGCAGTACTGAGGGAGCACCGCACTGTCGGAGGGGCAGTACTGAGGGAGCACCGCACTGTCGGAGGGGCGGTACTGAGGGAGCGCCGCACTGTCGGAGGGGCAGTACTGAGGGAGTGCCGCACTGTCGGAGGGGCAGTACTGAGGGAGCACCGCACTGTCGGAGGGGCAGTACTGAGGGAGCGCCGCACTGTCGGAGGGGCAGTACTGAGGGAGCACCGCACTGTCGGAGGTGCCGTCTTTCTGATGAGACGTTAAACCGAGGCCCCGTCTGCCCTCTCAGGTGGATGTAAAAGATCCCACGGCCAGTATTTGGAAGAGGAGCAGGGGGAGTTCTCCCCGGTGTCCTGGGGCCAATATTTATCCCTCAACCAACATAAGCAAAAAAAAACAAGATGTGATCCGGGTCATTATCACATCGCTGTGTGTGGGAGCTTGCTGTGCGCAAATTGCCTGCCGCGATTACAACAGGGACCACACACTCCCAAAAAGTACCTCACTGACCGCAAAACGCTTTGGGACGTCCGGTGGTGATGAAAGGTGCTATCTGAATGCAAACCTTTCTTTCTCTCGACCTCTCTGCAGCCTCGGTGCTTCATCTCGACATCGTTCAGTTAAATATTCCGAGACGGCAGGAACGAACGGCAAATTTTTTTTCCTTCGATCCAGGGCGTTTGACTGAGATTTATAAGCCACTTAAGCTGAACGCTATTCCCCCAGGCTGCTGAAGGGCTTGCCTTAAATATTACCTTGTAACTCACAGCGAGAAAGCTTTCCATTATCCTGCCTCCAATCCTACCCAGAGTCAGACAGAAGCTGTCAGGATGTTTGCGAAAAAGCCAATAGCCTTTAATCCCTGCAATCGGATGCTTCACAGCAGATTACGGCTCGGGCAATTTAGCTAAAATTACATCGAGTGTACGGCACAGGAAGAGGCGATTGGGTCCAACCGCTCTGTGCCGGTGTTTCTGCTCCAGACCAGTCCCCTCCGTCCCCTCTCCATCTCACTCCATCACCATCTCCTTCTATTCCTTTCTCCCTCATGTGTTTATAACAGCTTCCCCCTTAAATGTATCTCTGCTCCTCGCCTCGACCCCTCCCTGTGGGAGCGAGCTCCACATTCTCACCCCTCTCTGGGTAAAGAAGTTTCTCCTGAATTCCCCATTGGATTTATCAGTGACTGTCGTATATTGATGGCCCCTCGTTCTGGTCTCCCTCCACAAGTGGAAACATCTTCTCTACGTCTACCCGATCGAACCCTTTCATAATCGACACACCTCCATCAGCTCACCCCTTAGCCTTCTCTTTTCCGGAGACAAGAACACCAACCTCGCTCTCATATCTGACCCTGAAATGGGCTTCCGGCCACATACCCGCAGCATAACTAAACCCGCCTGTTTCCCCCTCCGTAACATCGCCCGTCTCCACCCCCTGCCTCAGCTCATCCACTGCTGAAACCCTCATCCCTGCCTCCGTTACCTCCAGACTTGACCATTCCAACGCACTCCTGGCCGGCCTCCCACATTCTACCCGACGTAAACTAGAGGTGATCCAAAACTCGGCTGCCTCCGTGTCCTAACTCACACTGAGTCCCACTCACCCATCACCCCCTGTGCTCACTGCCCCCGTGTCCTAACTCACACCGAGTCCCACTCACCCATCACCCACTGTGCTCACTGCCCCCGAGTCCTAACTCGCACCGAGTCCCGCTCACCAATCATCCCCTGTGCTCACTGCCCCGTGTCCTAACTCACACCGAGTCCCACTCACCCATCACCCCCTGTGCTCACTGCCCCCGTGTCCTAACTCGCACCGAGTCCCACTCACCCATCACCCCCTGTGCTCACTGCCCCGTGTCCTAACTCACACCGAGTCCCGCTCACCCATCACCCCCTGTGCTCACTGCCCCTGTGTCCTAACTCACACCGAGTCCCACTCACCCATCACCCGCTGTGCTCACTGCCCCGTGTCCTAACTCGCACCGAGTCCCGCTCACCCATCACCCCCTGTGCTCACTGCCCCCGTGTCCTAACTCGCACCGAGTCCCGCTCACCCATCACCCCCTGTGCTCACTGACCTACACTGGCTCCGGGTTAAGCAACGCCTCGATTTCAAAATTCCCATCCTGGTTTCCAAATCCCTCCATGGCCCTCGCCCCTCCCTATCTCTGTAACCTCCTCCAGCCCCTACACCCCTTCCTATCTCTGTAACCTCCTCCAGCCCCTACACCCCTCCCTATCTCTGTAACCTCCTCCAGCCTCTACACCCCTCCCTATCTCTGTAACCTCCTCCAGCCCCTACACCCCTCCCTATCTCTGTAACCTCCTCCAGCCCCTACATTCCTCCCCACCTCTGTAACCTCCTCCAGCCCCTATACCCCTCCCTATCTCTGTAACCTCCTCCAGCCCCTACATTCCTCCCCACCTCTGTAATCTCCTCCAGCTCCTACACCCCTCCCTATCTCTGTAACCTCCTCCAGCCCCACAACCCCCCGAGATGTCTGCACTCCTCTAATTCTGCCCTCCTGACCATCCCTGATTATAATCGCTCCACCATCGGTGGCCGTGCCTTCTGTTGCCTGGGCCCCAAGCTCTGGAACTCCCTCCCTAAACCTCTCCGCCTCTCTAAACCTCTCTCTCCTCCTTCAAGACGCTCCTTAAAACCCATCTCTTTGACCCAGCTTTTGGTCACCTGCGCTAATTTCTCCTTATCTGGCTCTGCGTCAAATATATTTGTTTTGTATTGTAACACTCCTGTGAAGCCACTTGGGACGCTTCACTGTTAAAGGCGCTATATAAATCCAAGATATTGTTGGTTGGCGGTAGAGGCCGTGGGTTTGGGAGGTGCTGCCGAAGAAGCCTTGGCGAGTTGCCGCGGTGCATCTTGTAGACGGTGCACACCGCAGCCACGGTGCGCCGGTGGTGGAGGGAGTGAGTGTTGGAGATGGTGGAGGGAGTGAGTGTTGGAGGTGGTGGAGGGAGTGAGTGTTGGAGGTGGTGGAGGCAGTGAGTGTTGGAGGTGGTGGAGGGAGTGGGTGTTGGAGGTGGTGGAGGCAGTGAGTGTTGGAGGTGGTGGAGGGAGTGAGTGTTGGAGGTGGTGGAGGGAGTGAGTGTTGGAGGTGGTGGAGGGAGTGAGTGTTGGAGGTGATGGAGGGAGTGAGTGTTGGAGGTGGTGGAGGGAGTGAGTGTTGGAGGTGGTGGAGGGATTGAGTGTTGGAGATGGTGGAGGGAGTGAGTGTTGGAGGTGGTGGAGGCAGTGAGTGTTGGAGGTGGTGGAGGGAGTGAGTGTTGGAGGTGGTGGAGGGAGTGAGTGTTGGAGGTGGTGGAGGGAGTGAGTGTTGGAGGTGGTGGAGGGAGTGAGTGTTAGAGGTGGTGGAGGGAGTGAGTGTTGGAGGTGGTGGAGGGAGTGAGTGTTGGAGGTGGTGGAGGGAGTGAGTGTTGGAGGTGGTGGAGGGAGTGAGTGTTGGAGGTGGTGGAGGGAGTGAGTTTTGGAGGTGGTGGAGGGAGTGAGTGTTGGAGGTGATGGAGGGAGTGAGTGTTGGAGGTGCTGGGGAGCGTGGCCGATCGAGCGGCCGGCTTTGTCCTGGATGGTGTCGAGCTTCTCGAGTGTTGTTGGAGCTGCACCATCCAGGCAAGTGGGGAGTGTTCCCTCACACTCCTGACTTGTGCCTTGTCGATGGTGGGAAGGCTTTGGGGAGTCAGGAGGTGAGACACTCGACACAGAATACCCAGCCTCTGACCCTCTCTTGTAACCACGGTATTTATGTGACTGGTCCAGTTAAGTTTCTGGTCAATGGCGACCCCCCCAGGACGTTGATGGCGGGAGATTCGGTGACGGTAATGCCGCTGAATGTCAAGGGGCCGGTGGTTAGACTCTCGCTTGTTGGAGATGGTCATTGCCTGGCACCGGTGTGGCACCAACATCACTTGGCACAGGTCAGCCCCGAGCCCGAATGTTGTCCGGGTCTTGTTGCACGCGGGCACGGACTGCCCCATGATCTGGGGAGTTGCGAATGGAACTGAACACGGTGCAGTCATCAGCGAACATCCCCATGTCTGACCTCACGATGGAGGGAAGGTCATTGATGAAGCGGCTGAAGATGGTTGGGCCGAGGACACTGCCCTGAGGAACTCCTGCAGCGATGTCCTGGGGCTGAGATGATTGACCTCCATCAACCACCATAGAAATAAAGATACTCAGTGACAAGACAAGATAGGACCTTTCATCGCCTCAGGACATCCCAAAGTGCTTCACAGCCCAATCAAGCACTCTTTGAAGTGTGGCCATTGTTGTAACGTGGGAAAGCTGTCTTGTCGACTCTCGGTTGACACACGAACGATAACTGTGGCTTATTTTTATCGACACACACTTTAGAACATTCTTGTCCGCGAACAGCCAAAGGAATACAAAAGATGCGTCATTTTCACAATCTGCACCGCACTTTAGAAACGACGTCAAGGTGTTAGAGAGGGCGCAGAAAAGATTTAGCAGAATGGTCCCAGGGATAAGAACATAAGAACATAAGAGATAGGAGCAGGAGTCGGCCATTCGGCCCCTCGAGCCTGCTCCGCCATTTAATACGATCATGGCTGATCCGATCATGGACTCAGCTCCACTTCCCCGCCCGCTCCCCATAACCCTTCACTCCCTTATCGCTCAAAAATCTCTCTATCTCCACCTTAAATATATTCAATGACCCAGCCTCCACAGCTCTCTGGGGCAGAGAATTCCACAGATTTACAACCCTCTGAGAGAAGAAATTCCTCCTCATCTCAGTTTTAAATGGGCGGCCCCTTATTCTAAGACCATGCCCCCTAGTTCTAGTCTCCCCCATCTGTGGAAACATCCTCTCTGCATCCACCTTGTCAAGCCCCCTCATAATCTGATACGTTTCGATAAGATCACCTCTCATTCTTCTGAATTCCAATGAGTAGAGGCCCAACCTCCTCAACCTTTCCTCATAAGTCAACCCCCTCCTCCCCGGAATCAACCGAGTGAACCTTCTCTGAACTGCCTCCAAAGCAAGTATTTCCTTTCGTAAATATGGAAACCAAAACTGCACGCAGTACTCCAGGTGTGGCCTCACCAATACCCTGTATAACTGGAGCAAGACTTCCCTGCTTTTATACTCCATCCCCTTTGCAATAAAGGCCAAGATACCATTGGCCTTCATAGAAACATAGAAAATAGGTGTAGGAGTAGACCATTCGGCCCTTCGAGCCTGCACCGCCATTCAATGAGTTCATGGCTGAACATGCAACTTCAGTACCCCATTCCTGCTTTCTCGCCATACCCCTTGATCCCCCGAGTAGTAAGGATTACATCTAACTCCTTTTTGAATATATTTAGTGAATTGGCCTCAACAACTTTCTGCGGTCGAGAATGCTACAGGTTCACCACTCTCTGGGTGAAGAAGTTTCTCCTCATCTCGGTCCTAAATGGCTTACCACTTATCCTTAGACTGTGTCCCCTGGTTCTGGACTTCCCCAACATTGGGAACATTCTTCCTGCATCTAACCTGTCTAACCCCGTCAGAATTTTAAACGTTTCTATGAGAACCCGTCTCATTCTTCTAAACTCCAGTGAATACAAGCCCAGTTGATCCAGTCTTTCTTGATAGGTCAGTCCCACCATCCCGGGAATCAGTCTGGTGAACCTTCGCTGCACTCCCTCAATAGCAAGAATGTCCTTCCTCAAGTTAGGAGACCAAAACTGTACACCAAGGCCCTGTACAACTGTAGCAACACCTCCCTGCCCCTGTACTCAAATCCCCTCGCTATGAAGGCCAACATGCCATTTGCTTTCTTAACCGCCTGCTGTACCTGCATGCCAACTTTCAATGACTGATGTACCATGACACCCAGGTCTCGTTGCACCTCCCCTTTTCCGAATCTGTCACCATTCAGATGATAGTCTGTCTCTCTGTTTTTACCACCAAAGTGGATAACCTCACATTTATCCACATTATACTTCACCTGCCATGCATTTGCCCACTCACCGAACCCATCCAAGTCACTCTGCAGCCTCACAGCATCCTCCTCGCAGCTCACACTGCCACCTAACTTTAGTGTCACATTCTGTACCTGCATACTATCCTTTTGTGTTTCATGCACAAGTACCCCCAGGTCCCGCTGTACTGCGGACTTCAATGACGGGGCGAGACGGGATACGGGCCGTTCTCCTTCGAGCAGAGATGGGTAAGGAGGAGATTGACCAGAATGGTCACACAGATGAAGGACTTCTGCAGTCTGTCCATGTCCCTCGGATCATTCTGGTCAATCTCCTCTGCACCCTCCCCAAGGCCGTGCAAAACACGAACACTCGAAGATGTAGCTGGAAGTGTTAATCCCATTTCCTATACACAGCTCACCCTCTTGCCGAGTAGGGCAAGTGAATCACAAATGCATTTTTGACAAAACAGGTTCTATAATTGATCGAAAAAGCATTCAACTGGAAGATACGTACAAGCAGTGACAGAGAAAGCCAGTCGGTGTTTCCTTCGTCAACATTGGATGGAGGTCTGATTGCTTGTAGAAGAATACTTCGATTCACATTACTCAATCTTGTTTTTCTTGTGCGGAGAAGTTGAACAAATGGTCTTGCCAGAATCCTGCTTTAGTTTAGTTACTAGGGGCAACAGGTAGGTAAGCAAAGTAGCCTAAGGGACCCTGCACTCCAGAGCTGATCAATTCAGAGCTTCCGATCGCAGTACTGAGGAAGCGCCGCACTGTCGGAGGGGCAGTACTGAGGGAGTGCCGCACTGTCGGAGGGGCAGTACTGAGGGAGCGCCGCACTGTCGGAGGGGCAGTACTGAGGGAGCACTGCGCTATCGGAGGGACAATACTGAGGGAGTGCCGCACTGTCGGAGGGGCAGTACTGAGGGAGCGCCGTACTGTCGGAGGGGCAGTACTGAGGGAGCGCCGTACTGCGCTGTCGGAGGGGCAGTACTGAGGGAGCACCGCACTGTCGGAGGGGCAGTACTGAGGGAGCGCCGCACTGTCGGAGGGGCAGTACTGAGGGAGCGCCGCACTGTCGGAGGGGCAGTACTGAGGGAGCGCCGTACTGCGCTGTCGGAGGGGCAGTACTGAGGGAGCGCCGCACTGTCGGAGGGGCAGTACTGAGGGAGTGCCGCACTGTCGGAGGGGCAGTACTGAGGGAGTGCCGCACTGTCGGAGGGGCAGTACTGAGGGAGCGCCGTACTGCGCTGTCGGAGGGGCAGTACTGAGGGAGTGCCGCACTGTCGGAGGGGCGGTATGAAGGAGTGCCGCACTGTCGGAGGGGCAGTACTGAGGGAGCGCCGTACTATCGGAGGGGCGGTATGAAGGAGTGCCGCACTGTCGGAGGGGCAGTACTGAGGGAGCGCCGTACTGTCGGAGGGGCAGTACTGAGGGAGTGCCGCACTGTTGGAGGGGCAGTACTGAGGGAGTGCCGCACTGTCGGAGGGGCAGTACTGGCCTCTTTCTGTGCTGTGCACCCACTATAACTCTTTGCATGGGCGCATTGACAGGAGGGTAACCCAATCGTGGCAGGGTGGGTTGTGAGCTGATGGGTGCTCCAGTTATACAGGGTATTGGTGAGGCCACACCTGGATTACTGCGTGCAGTTTTGGTTTCCATATTTAAGGAGGGATATACTTGCTTTGGAGGCAGTTCAGAGAAGGTTCACTCGGTTGATTCCGGGGATGAGGAGGTTGACTTATGAGGAAAGGTTGAGTAGGTTGGGCCTCTACCCATTGGAATTCAGAAGAATGAGAGCTGATCTTATTGAAACGCATAAGATTACGAGGGGGCTCGACAAGGTGGATGCAGAGAGGATGTTTCCACTGATGGGGGAGACTAGAACTAGGGGGCACGGTCTTAGAATCCGCCCATTTAAAACTGAGATGAGGAGGAATTTCTTCTCTCAGAGGGTTGTAAATCTGTGGAATTCTCTGCCCCAGAGAGCTGTGGAGGCTGGGTCATTGAATATATTTAAGGTGGAGATAGACAGATTTTTGAGCGATAAGGGAGTGAAGGGTTATGGGGAGCGGGCGGGGAAGTGGAGCTGAGTCCATGATCGGATCAGCCATGATCGTATTGAATGGCGGAGCAGGCTCGAGGGACCGATTGGCCGACTCCTGCTCCTATTTCTGATGTTCTTATGGGAGGGCTCCCTAACTGATGACAGATCAGCCGAGAAAAGGAACGCGCCTTGCAGTCGCCAACTGAAGTAAACCAAGGTTGCTTTATGCATCCGGACTCGCAGAGAGAAGGCAAACTGGCTTCGCTCCTGTACCAATCACCCCTGTGCCAATATCCCTCCGGGAGCTGGTCCCAATCGCTGCCCAGCTCCACGTCTCTTAGGGCCTCATTGATAACACGAATCATTAGAACAGTTCATCCCAAAGCGAAAACAAAGAGTTTGAAGGCGGAAAAAAAAAACGGGCTGCATTTATATAGTGCCTATGGCATCCCCGCTGAGCATGGGGGGCGAAATTCAGGAGCCGTTCCACTGGGGGCGGGGGGGCGATCGCCAACGCTGGAAAGTTGAAAACCATTGGCGGGGGACCTGAGTGATTTTCAGCTTGTTTATTCAGCAAGAAACGGGACCGCGAAGTCCACCTCTCCGCTTTCGTAAGGGCTCACCTATTTTTCTTGGAACAAGGCACGGGAAGAGGCCGCGGACAAACTGTTTTAATGTAAAACCTGTCGGACTCCCTGGGAGAGCAACGGGGCCCCAGCCTGAGGCAAATGGTGACTCATCGCCCATCGAAAGCCATCGCTGTGATCAACAACATAGAAACATGAGAAACATAGACAATAGGTGCAGGAGTAGGCCATTCGACCCTTCGAGCCTGCACCACCATTCAATAAGATCATGGCTGATCATTCCCTCAGTACCCCATTCCTGCTTTCTCTCCATACCCCTTGATCCCTTTAGCCGTAAGGGCCACATCTAACTCCCTTTTGAATATATCCAATGAACTGGCCTCAACAACTCTCTGCGATAGACAATTCCACAGGTTCACAACTCTCTGAGTGAACAAGTTTCTCCTCATCTCAGTCCTAAATGGCTTACCCCTTATCCTTAGACTGTGACCCCTGGTTCTGGACTTCCCCAACATCGGGAACATTCTTCCTGCATCTAACCTGTCCAGTCCCGTCAGAATCTTATATGTTTCTGTGAGATCCCCTCTCATTCTTCTAAACTCCAGTGAATATAAGCCTAGTCGATCCATCTTTCTTCACATGTCAGTCCAGCCATCCCGGGAATCAGTCTGGTGAACCTTCGCTGCACTCCCTCAATAGCAAGAATGTCCTTCCTCAGATTAGGAGACCAAAACTGAACACAATATTCCAGGTGAGGTCTCACCAAGGCCCTGTACAACTGCAGTAAGACCTCCCTGCTCCGATACTTAAATTCCCCCAGCTATAAAGGCCAACATACCATTTGCCTTCTTCACCGCCTGCTGTACCTGCATGCCAACTTTCAATGACTGATGTACCGTGACACCCAGGTCTCGGTGCACCTCCCCTTTTATTCATCTGTCGCCATTCAGATAATATTCTGTCTTCGTGTTTTTGCCACCAAAGTGGATAATCTCACACTTATCCATATTATACTGCATCTGCCATGCATTTGGCCACTCACCTAACCTGTCCAAGTCACCCTGCAGCCTCTTAGCATCCTCCTCACAGCTCACACCGCCACCCAGCTTAGTGTCATCTACAATCTTGGAGATATTACATTTAATTCCTTCGTCTAAATCATTAATGTATATTGTAAATAGCTGGGGTCCCAGCACTGAACACTGCGGTACCCCACTAGTCACTGCCTAACATTCTGAAAAGGACCCATTTATCCCGACTCTCTGCTTCCTGTCTGCCAACCAGTTCTCTATCCACGTCAGTATATTACCCCCAATACCATGTGCTTTGATTTTGCACACCAATCTCTTGTGTGGGACCTTGTCAAAAGCCTTTTGAAAGTCCAGATACACCACATCCACTGGTTCTCCCTTGTCCACTCTACCAGTTGCATCCTCAAAAAATTATAGAAGATTTGTCAAGCAGGATTTCCTTTTCATAAATCCATGCTGACTTGGACTGAAACTTTGTGATGCATACAGACAAAGACATTGATTCCCCCAGAGATTACAAGCCTATGAGATGCACATTTTTGGACAACAGGGCATTCAGGATAAGGAGTTATCTTTTGCACTGTCGCCTCCGTGTGCAAATTAGTAGCCATTCAAAAACTCAATCACCACAGAAAGTTAAACAGATCACCACATCCCTGAAAGGGAAGGGTGCGATCATAGGAATATAAGGACTAGGAGCAGGAGTCGGCCATTCGGCCCATCGGGCCTGCTCCGCCATTCAATATAGACCACGGCTGATCTTCGAGGTGCTCAGCGCCCTCCCGGATGCACTTCCCCCACTTAGGGCGGATTGGTCTTTGAACAGGGACTCCCAGGTGTCGGTGGGGATGTTGCACTTTATCAGGGAGGCTTTGAGGGTGGTCCCTTGTAACGTTTCCTCTGCCCACCTGGGGCTCGCTTGCCATGTAGGAGTTCCGAGTAGAGCGCTCGCTTTGGGAGTCTCGTGTCTGGGGCATGCGGACAATGTGGCCCTGCCCAGAGGAGCTGGTCGAGTGTGGTCAGTGCTTCGATGCTGGGGATGTTGGCCTGGTCGAGGACGCTAACGTTGGTGCGTCTGTCCTCCCAGTGGATTTGCAGGATCTTGCGGAGACATCGTTGGTGGTATTTCTCCAGCGACTTGAGGTGTCTACTGTACATGGTCCATGTGTCTGAGTCAAACAGTAGGGCGGGTATCACTACAGCCCTGTAGACCATGAGCTTGGTGGTGGATTTGAGGGCCTGGTCTTCGAAGACTCTTTTCCTCAGGCGGCCGAAGGCTGCGCTGGTGGTATTTCTCCAGCTATTTGAGGTCTACATGGTCCATATAATACATATAGAACAGATGCTCTGGGTCATTATCGCATTGGTGTCTGTGGGAGCTTGCTGTGCACAAAATGGCTGCCGCACAACGGAAGTGATCGAGTGTGGGAGCACAAATGCACCAACGATAGCACAGGAGGATCCCACTGGGCCCCTCGAGCCCGTGCTGTGCCGGCTCTGTGACAGAGCGATCCAATCAGTCCCACTCCCCCCCTGCTCTTACCCCACAGCCCGGTACATTTCCCCTTCCAGTATTTACCCAATTCCCCCGTTTGAAAGCCACTATTGAACCTGCTCCGACCGAGCTTTCAGGCAGCGCGTTCCCGATCATAGAAACATAGAAACATAGAAAATAGGTGCAGGAGTAGGCCATTCGGTCCTTCGAGCCTGCACCACCATTCAATAAGTTCATGGCTGAACATGCAACTTCAGTACCCGATTCCTGCTTTCTCACCATACCCCTTGATCCCCCTAGCAGTAAGGGCCACATCTAACTCCCTTTTGAATATATTTAGTGAATTGGCCTCAACAACTTTCTGTGGTAGAGAATTCCACAGGTTCACCACTCTCTGGGTGAAGAAGTTTCTCCTCATCTCGGTCCTAAATGGCTTACCCCTTATCCTTACACTGGGACCCCTGGTTCGAGACTTCCTCAACATTGGGAACATTCTTCCTGCATCTAACCTGTCTAAACCCGTCAGAATTTTAAACGTTTCTATGAGATCCCCTCTCATTCTTCTGAACTCCAGTGAATACAAGCCCAGTTGATCAAGTCTTTCTTGATAGGTCAGTCCCACCATCCCGGGAATCAGTCTGGTGAATCTTCGCTGCACTCCCTCAATAGCAAGAATGTCCTTCCTCAAGTTAGGAGACCAAAACTGTACACAATACTCCAGGTGTGGCCTCACCAAGGCCCTGTACAACTGTAGCAACACCTCCCTGCCCCTGTACTCAAATCCCCTCGCTATGAAGGCCAACATGCCATTTGCTTTCTTCACCGCCTGCTGTACCTGCATGCCAACCTTCAATGACTGATGTACCATGACACCCAGGTCTCGTTGCACCTTCCCTTTTCCTAATCTGTCACCATTCAGATAATAGTCTGTCTCTCTGTTTTTACCACCAAAGTGGATAACCTCACATTTATCCACATTATACTTCATCTGCCATGCATTTGCCCACTCACCTAACCTATCCAAGTCACCCTGCAGCTCACAACAACTCGCTGCGTACAAGCATTCTCCCCATCTCCTGCTCTTCCGAATCAATCTTACTTCACCAGTTAGGAGGCCATTAAATCTAAATTGACCCATCTTGCCTCACTTAACAAGAGGAACAGTTCTCAGTTTTGCAGTGGCTTTAATTTAGTGAAAAGTCCCAAGGCGCTTCACAAGAGCGATTATCAATCCACATTTGACACTGAGCCAGATAAGCAGATACCGGCGACCAAAAGCTGGGACAACGAGGTGGGGTATAAGGAGTGTCCAAAAGGAGGAGAGATTTAGGGAGGGAGTTCCAGAGCTTGGGGCCCAGGCAACAGAAGGCACGGCCACCGATGGTGGAGCGATTATAATCAGGGATGGGCAAGAGGGCAGAATTGGAGGAGGTTACAGAGATCTCGGGGGGGTTGTTGAGGGTTGGAGGAGGTTATAGGGATAGGGAGGGGTGTATGGGCTGGAGGAGGTTACAGAGATAGGGAGGGGTGTATGGGCTGGAGGAGGATACAGAGATAGGGAGGGGTGTATGGGCTGGAGGAGGTTACAGAGATAGGGAGGGGTGTAGGGGCAGGAGGAGGTTACAGAGATAGGGAGGGGTGTAGGGGCCGGAGGAGGTTACAGAGATAGGGAGTGGTGTAGGGGCTGGAGGAGGTTACAGAGATGGGGAGGGGTGTTGGGGCTGGAGGAGGTTACAGAGATAGGGCGGAGTGTAGGGGTTGGAGGAGGTTACAGAGATAGGAAGGGGTGTAGGGGCTGGAGGATATTACAGTGATAGGGAGGGGTGTAAGGTCTGGAGGAGGTTACAGTGATAGGGAGGGATGTAGGGGCTGGAGGAGGTGACAGAGATAGGGAGAGGTGTAGGGTCTGGAGGAGGTTACAGAGATAGGGAGGGGTGTAGGGGCTGGAGGAGGTTACAGAGATGGGGAGGGGTGTAGGGGTTGGAGGAGGTTACAGAGATAGGAAGGGGTGTAGGGGCTGGAGGATATTACAGAAATAGGGAGGGATGTAGGGGCTGGAGGAAGTTACAGAAATAGGGAGGGGTGTCGGGGCTGGAGGAGGTTACAGAGATAGGAAGGGGTGTAGGGGCTGGAGGATATTACAGTGATAGGGAGGGGTGTAAGGTCTGGAGGAGGTTACAGTGATAGGGAGGGATGTAGGGGCTGGAGGAGGTGACAGAGATAGGGAGGGGTGTAGGGTCTGGAGGAGGTTACAGAGATAGGGAGGGGTGTAGAGGCTGGAGGAGGTTACAGAGATAGGGAGGGTTGTAGGGGCTGGAGGAGGGGGTTACAGAGATAGGGAGGGATGTAGGGGCTGGAGGAGGTAACAGAGATAGGGAGGGAGTCGGGGCTGGGGAGGTTACAGAGATAGGGAGGGGTGTTGGGGCTGGAGGAGGTTACACAGATAGGGAGAGGTGTAGGGCTGGAGGAGGTTACCGAGATAGGAAGAGGTGTAAGGGCTGGAGGAGGTTACAGAGATATGGAGGGGTGTAGAGGCTGGAGGAGGTTACAGAGATAGAGAGGGGTGTAGGGACTGGAGTAGGTTACAGAGATAGGGAGGGGTGTAGGGGCTGGAGGAGGGGGTTACAGAGATAGGGAGGGGTGTCAGGGCTAGAGGAGGTTAGAGAGATAGGGAGGGGTGTAGAGGCTGGAGGGGGTTACAGAGATAGGGCGGGGTGTAGGAGCTGGAGGGGGTTACAGAGATAGGGCGGGGTGTAGGGGCTGGAGGAGGTTACAGAGATAGGAAGGGGTGTAGGAGCTGGAGGATATTACAGAAATAGGGAGGGATGTAGGGGCTGGAGGAAGTTACAGTGATAGGGAGGGATGTAGGGGCTGGAGGAGGTGACAGAGATAGGGAGGGGTGTAGGGGCTGGAGGAGGTTACAGAGATAGGGAGGGGTGCAGGAGCTGGAGGAGATTACAGAGATAGGGAGGAGTGTAGGGGCTAGAGGAGCTTACAGAAATAGGGAGGGGTGTCGGGCTAGAGGAGGTTACAGAGATAGGAAGGGGTGTAGGGGCTGGAGGATATTACAGTGATAGGGAGGGGTGTAGGGTCTGGAGGAGGTTACAGTGATAGGGAGGGATGTAGGGGCTGGAGGAGGTGACAGAGATAGGGAGGGGTGTAGTGTCTGGAGGAGGTTACAGAGATAGGGAGGGGTGTAGGGGCTGGAGGAGGTTACAGAGATAGGGAGGGGTGTAGGGGCTGGAGGAGGGGGTTACAGAGATAGGGAGGGATGTTGGGGCTGGAGGAGGTAACAGAGATAGGGAGGGAGTCGAGGCTGGGGAGGTTACAGAGATAGGGAGGGGTGTTGGGGCTGGAGGAGGTTACACAGATAGGAAGGGGTGTAGGGGCTGGAGGATATTACAGAAATAGGGAGGGATGTAGGGGCTGGAGGAGGTTACAGAGATATGGAGGGGTGTAGAGGCTGGAGGAGATTACAGAGATAGAGAGGGGTGTAGGGACTGGAGGAGGAGGTTACAGAGATAGGGAGGGGTGTAGGGGCTGGAGGAGGTTACAGAGATAGGGAGGGATGTAGGGGCTGGAGGAAGTTACAGAAATAGGGAGGGGTGTCGGGGCTGGAGGAGGTTACAGAGATAGGGAGGGGTGTAGGGGCTGGAGGAGGTTACAGAGATAGGGAGGGGTGTAGGGGCTGGAGGAAGTTACAGAAATAGGGAGGGGTGTAGGGCCTGGAGGAGGTTACAGAGATAGGGAGGGAGTCGGGGCTGGGGAGGTTACAGAGATAGGGAGGGGTGTAGAGGCTGGAGGAGGTTACACAGATAGGGAGAGGTGTAGGGCTGGAGGAGGTTACAGAGATATGGAGGGGTGCAGAGGCTGGAGGAGGTTACAGAGATAGAGAGGGGTGTAGGTACTGGAGGAGGTTACAGAGATAGGGAGGGGTGTAGGGGCTGGAGGAGGGGGTTACAGAAATAGGGTGGGGTGTAGGGACTGGAGGAGGTTACATAGATAGGGAGAGGTGTAGGGGCTGGAGGAGGTTACAGAGAGAGAGGCGGGGTGTAGTGGGTGGAGGAGGTCACACAGATAGGGAGGGGTGTAGGGGCTGGAGGTGGGTTACAGAGATAGGGAGGAGTGTAGGGGCTGGAGGAGATTACAGAGATATGGAGGGGTGTCGGGGCTGGAGGAGGTTACAGAGATAGGGAGGGGTGTAGGAGTTGGAGGAGATTACAGAGATAGGGAGGGGTGTCGGGGCTGGAGGAGGTTACAGGGATAGGGAGGGGTGTACGAGCTGGAGGAGGTTACAGAGATAGGGAGGGGTGTAGGGGCTGGAGGAGATTAAAGAGATAGGGAGGGGTGTAGGGACTGGAGGGGTATGAAAACACGGGTGAGGCATTGTTCAACTGAGAGCCAACGTAAGTCAGCATCTGAAAGTTAAAAGGCGAAGTGTTTGATTCCCATGCCAGAAATTCAGCGCATCACTTGTAGTGCCAGTACTGAGGGAGTGCCGCACTGTCGGAGGGACAGTACTGAGGGAGTGCCGCACTGTCGGAGGGGCAGTACTGAGGGAGCGCCGCACTGTCGGAGGGGCATTACTGAGGGAGTACCGCACTGTCGGAGGGGCAGTACTGAGGGAGCACCGCACTGTCAGAGGGGCAGTACTGAGGGAGCACCGCACTGTCAGAGGGGCAGTACTTAGGAGCGCCGCACTGTCGGAGGGACAGTACTGAGGGAGTGCCGCACTGTCGGAGGGGCAGTACTGAGGGAGTGCCGCACTGTCGGAGGGGCAGTACTGAGGGAGTGCCGCACTGTCGGAGGGGCAGTACTGAGGGAGCGCCGCACTGTCGGAGGGCAGTACTGAGGGAGCGCCGCACTGTCGGAGGGGCAGTACTGAGGGAGCTCCGCACTGTTGGAGGGGCCGTCTTTCGGATGAGACATTAAACCGAGGCCCCGTCTGCCCTCTCAGGTGGATGTAAAAGATCCAGGGGCCACTATTTGGAAGAAGAGCAGGGGGAGTTCTCCCCGGTGTCCTGGGGCCAATATTTATCCCTCAATCAACATAACAAAAACAGATGATCCGGGTCATTATCACATCGCTGTGTGTGGGAGCTTGCTGTGCGCAAATTGCCTGCCGCGTTTCCCACAATACAACAGTGACTGCACTTCAAAAACGTTAGTTCATTGGCTGCGAGGCGATTTGGGACAACCTCTGGTTATGCCAGGTGCTATCGAAATGCAAGTATTTCCTTAATTGGCACAGTGCATGTTCAACCTCCTGCAGGAAACAATAGCAACCCAGTATCAGTACATTATCGCACGAATAACAGAGAGCGCGTTTCTAGATTAAACTCCCTCAACGTGAATTCACACCACCACGCCGTTCACATATCAAGGACCCGGGGCGGGGGAACCTGAGGGGGAGTGCACCAATTATATTCCTCCAATACAACTCCATCTCAAGCACTCTCATACGTTGTGTGCGATTTAATGCCCGTGAGCGTTGTGAGCATCATGGAACCCTTCAATGAGAGGAGGCAAAATAAATTGAAGAGGACATTGTTCAAGGCAGGGGCAGGAACATACAGAGCGTGAGATCCCCGCACACACATCATTCAACGTGGCAAGGCAAATTCAGATGTCAAAGTGTAGAGGAAGCTTTACTCTGTATCTAACCCCGTGCTGTACCTGTACTTGCCCTGGGAGTGTTTGATGGGACAGTGTAGAGGGAGCTTTACTCTGTATCTAACCCCCTGTACCTGTACCTGCCCTGGGAGTGTTTGATGGGACAGTGTAGAGGGAGCTTTACTCTGTATCTAACCCCGTGCTGCACCTGTACCTGCCCTGGGAGTGTTTGATGGGACAGTGTAGAGGGAGCTTTACTCTGTATCTAACCCCGTGCTGTACCTGTACCTGCCCTGGGAGTGTTTGACGGGACAGTGTAGAGGGAGCTTTACTCTGTATCTAACCCCCTGTACGTGCCCTGGGAGTGTTTGATGGGACAGTGTAGAGGGAGCTTTACTCTGTATCTAACCGCGTGCTGTACCTGTACCTGCCCTGGGAGTGTTTGATGGGACAGTGTAGAGGGAGCTTTACTCTGTATCTAACCCTAATATGTCCTTACTATTCAGTATAAATGCACACGATGCCCATACTTGAGAGAAGGTCACCCTGTGACCAGTTACCTTTATTAGCCAGCACTGAAGTGATGAAGGTGGGTGGAGCTTCATCTTTTATACCTGAAAGTCCAGGTTAGGAGTGTCTCCCACAAGTTCACCACCTAGTGGTCAGTGTTCTCATGGTGGACAACTTAGGTCAGCTTATACATGGATTACAATGACAGTAGAATACATGACATCACCTCCCCCCCAAAGTCTTATTGGGATCACAGGTTGAGTCTCTCTGGTGGTTTACGCTCCCTTGTAGAGCGCCTGAGTTGGGGCTCCGGTTGTTGGGCGCTGGCCTGAGTGTCTGCTGTTTGCGGTGCCTCAGGCCTGTCCGGACTGCCCACAGTGACTGGGCTCTCCTCCCTTTGGTTCCGGTGTTTGGTCACCTGTGGTGGAGTAAACTCTCCGTTGTGTTCTTCCTCTGCTTCTTCTATGGGATTGCTGAACCTCCTTTTAGTTTGATCCACGTGTTTGCGGCAGATTTGTCCATTGGTAAGTTTAACTACCAGAATCCTATTCCCCTCTTTGGCAACCACAGTGCCTGCGAGCCATTTGGGCCCTGCAGCGTGGTTGAGGACAAAAAACAGGGTCATTGACATCAATACATCGCGCCCTCGCATTCCCGTCATGGTAGTCACATTGTGACTGGCGCCTGCTCTCAACAATTTCTTTCATGGTGGGGTGTATAAGGGATAACCTGGTTTTGAGCGTCCTTTTCATTAGCAGCTCTGCGGGTGGAACCCCTGTGAGCGAGTGTGGTCGGGATCTGTCGGCCAGCAGGAGGCGTGATAAGCGGCTTTGTAGGGAACCCCCTTGGATTCTGAGCATCCCCTGTTTGATTATCTGCACTGCTCGTTCTGCCTGGCCGTTTGAGGCCGGCTTGAACGGTGCCGTTCTGACATTGTTAATTCCATTGCCTGCCATGAAGTCCTGGAATTCAATGCTTGTAAAGCACGGGCCATTGTCACTGACCAAGATGTCCGGTAGACCATGGGCGGCGAACATTGCCCGTAGACTTTCTACCGTGGCAGAGGATGTGCTTGAATTAAGAATATCACACTCGATCCATTTGGAGTAGGGGTCTACTACAACCAAAAACATTTTTCCAATGAAAGGACCTGCGTAGTCCACATGGATTATGACCAAGGCTTGGCGGGCCATGGCCAGGGGCTAAGGGGGGCTTCCCTGGGCGCATTGCCCAGCTGGGCACACGTGTTGCACCTGTGAACACAAAGTTCCAGATCTGCGTCTATCCCTGGCCACCAAACGTGTGACCTGGCAATTGCCTTCATCGTGACAATGCCCGGGTGCCCATTGTGGAGTTCTCTGATGAACACCTCTCTGCCCATCTGGGGCATGACTACTCGGTTTCCCCACAGTAGACAATCGGCCTGAATCGAGAGTTCATCCTTGCGCTTGTGAAATGGTTTAAATTTCTCAGGGCATGCCCTGTACGTGGCTGCCCAGTCCTCATTCAGGACACATTTCTTGACTAGAGACAATAGCGGGTCTCTATTTGTCCAGACTTTAATCTGACGGGCTGTCACGGGTGAGCCTTCGCTTTCGAAAGCTTCAAAAGCCATGACCATCTCAGCAGCATGCTCGGTTGCCCCCTCAGTGGTGGCTAGTGGGAGCCTGATGAGTGCATCGGTGCAGTTTTCGGTGCCCGGTCTGTGCCGAATTGTGTAGTCATAGGCAGCTAACGTGAGTGCCCACCTCTGTATGCGGGCCAATGCATTCGCATTTATGGCCTTGTTGTCGGCCAAAAGGGACGTTAGGGGTTTGTGATCTGTCTCCAGCTCGAATTTCCTGCCAAACAGGTACTGGTGCATTTTTTTTTACCACATATACACATGTTAGCGCTTCTTTTTCTACCATCCCGTAGCCCCTTTCTGCCTGGGACAGACTCCTGGAGGCATAAGCTACCGGCTGTAACTGACCCTTGACATTAACATGCTGCAACACACACCCGACACCATAGGACGACGCATCGCACGTTAACACAAGTTTCTTACATGGGTCGTATAGAGTTAACAGATTGTTGGAACATAACAAATTGCGTGCTCTATTAAAAGCCCTTTCCTAGCTGTCCCCCCCAGACCCATTCGTGACCTTTGCGTAGGAGCACGTGTAGCGGCTCTAACAGCGTGCTCAATTTGGGAAGAAAGTTCCCAAAATAGTTCAGGAGCCCCAGGAATGAACGCAGCTCCGTCGTGTTACGGGGTCTGGGTGCTCTCTGGATCGCTTCCATCTTGGACGCAGTAGGGCTGATCCCGTCTGCTGCTACCCTCATCCCCAGGAATTCTACCTCTGGAGCTAGGAAGAAGCACTTCGCCTTTTTCAGTCGCAGCCCTCCCCGGTCCAGTCTGCGTAGCACCTCCTCCAGGTTGTGGAGGTGTTCTTCAGTATCGTAACCCGTGATGAGGATGTCGTCTTGAAAAACCACCGTCCCTGGAATCGACTTGAGGAGGCTTTCCATATTTCGTTGAAAGATCGCGGCGGCCGAGCGAATCCCGAACGGACATCTGTTGTACTCAAACAACCCCTTGTGTGTCGTGATGGTGGTCAGCTTCTTCGACTCACTCGCCAGCTCCTGGGTCATGTAAGCTGAGGTCAGGTCCAATTTTGAAAAAAGTTTGCCACCGGATAGCGTCGCAAAGAGGTCCTCCGCTCTCGGTAGCGGGTACTGGTCTTTGAGTGACACCCGATTGATGGTGGCCTTGTAATAGCCACATATCCTGACCGACCCATTCGCCTTGAGCACCGGCACAATCGGGCTCGCCCAGTCACTGAATTCGACTGGCGAGATGATGCCTTCCCTCAGCAGGCAGTCCAATTCGTATTCTATCTTTTCCCGCATCACATACGACACCGCTCTGGCCTTGTGGTGTACTGGCCTGGTGTCCAGGTTTATGTGAATCACTACCTTGGTCCCCATGAAAGTGCCAATGCCGGGTTGAAATAATGAGTCAAATTTGTCCAGGACCTGTGAGCATGATACTCGCTCCACAGAGGAAATTGCATTGACATCGCCCCATTTCCAGTTCATGACAGCAAACCAACTCCTACCCAGTAGTGCGGGACCGTCCCCCGGGACAATCCAGAGTGGCAACCTGTTCTCCGAATCTTTGTGGGTCACGACTACCGTGGCGCTGCCTAGCACCGGAATGATCTGCTTTGTGTATGTCCGTAGCTGTGCGTCAATCGGCAATAATTTTGGCCGCCTGGCCTTGGACGCCCACAACTTTTCGAACTGTTTGATACTCATCAGGGACTGGCTGGCCCCCGTGTCTAGCTCCATTGATACTGGGATGCCATTGAGGAGCACTTTCATCATTATCGGTGGCGTCCTGGTGTATGAACTGTATATGTGCTCCACATGAACTCACTGAACTTCAGCTTCCAGCGATTTCCCTCAGTGTTCATTTGGCCTCGTAGGGCTTACATCGGGCCTGTCCTCCTCGTACATCAACCTGGCTACAGGCTTCCTGCACATACGCGCCAAGTGACCGCTGACGTTGCAGTTTCTGCAGGTATATTGCTGATACCTGCAAGCTCTGACTGGGTGTTTACCTCCAAATCTCCAACATGAGCCGTTGTTGGAAACAAAAGGTCCATTACCAGTCGATCGTCTCTGACTGTCTCAGTAACTGTCCTTAAGTGCACCATTGACAGGTGTTGATGGCCCCATTACTGGACGCATTGTCCCTTGCGATGGCATGAATCACCGTTCAGCTAGCCATTGTCTCTGCTGAATTCCCCCTTTGGGTTCGACTGCATGCTGGGGCATGTCCAATTGCCCCTGTCTGCCTAGAGAACTGTGTGCCGCGTTAACAATGTTGACTCCCTGGTCATTTGTTGCATTTGAGCCAAGATTTTTGTCAAACATCATTCTGGTCTCTTCCTCGCCTGAGATAAATGTCTGGGCTATCAGAGCCGCCGCTTCCAAAGTCAAGTCTTTGGTCTCAATCAGTTTCCTGAAAACCCCAGCGTGCCCGATGCCCTCAATAAAAAAGTCTCGCAGCATCTCCGCTCTGCATGTATCTGGGAACTTACATAGGCTCACCAGTCGCCGGAGATCTGCCACGAAGTCTGGAACACTTTGCCCTTCTCGCCGCCGGTGAGTGTAAAACCGGTGTCTCGCCATGTGCATGCTGCTCGCCGGTTTAAAGTGTTCCCCGATCAACTTACTGAGCTCTTCAAAAGTCTTGTCCGCCGGCTTCTCTGGCGCTAGAAGGTCCTTCATCAGGGAGTACGTCCTGGATCCACAAACCGTCAGGAGATGAGCCCTGCGTTTGTCGGCCGAATCCTGTCCCAACCATTCCCTAGTGACAAAACTTTGCTGTAGTCTCTCAATAAAGTCGTCCCAATCATCACCAACACAGTACCTCTCATCTGTACTGCTAGTGGCCATGCTCACGTGGTTTAAATCCCAGTTTCTCGTCGCCAATAATATGTCCTTACTATAGAGTAGAAATACACACTAGGCCCATACTTGAGAGAAGGTCACTCTGTGACTAGTTACCTTTATTTGCCAGCACTGAAGTGATGAAGGTGGGTGGAGCTTCCCTTTTATACCTGAAAGTCCAGGTTAGGAGTGTCTCCCACAAGTTCGCCCCCTTGTGGTCAGTGTTCTCAAGGTGTACAACTTAGGTCAGCTTATACATGGGTTACAATGCTAGTAGAATACATGACAAACCCCGTGCTGTACCTGCCCTGGGAGTGTTTGATGGGACAGTGTAGAGGGAGCTTTACTCTGTATCTAACCCCGTGCTGTACCTGCCCTGGGAGTGTTTGATGGGACAGTGTAGAGGGAGCTTTACTCTGTATCTAACCCCGTGCTGTACCTGTACCTGCCCTGGGAGTGTTTGATGGGACAGTGTAGAGGGAGCTTTACTCTGTATCTAACCCCGTGCTGTACCTGTACCTGCCCTGGGAGTGTTTGATGGGACAGTGTAGCGGGAGATTTATTCTGTATCTAACCCCTTGCTGTACCTGTACCTGCCCTGGGAGTGTTTGATGGGACAGTGTAGAGGGAGCTTTACTCTGTATCTAACCCCGTGCTGTACCTGTACCTGCCCTGGGAGTGTTTGATGGGACAGTGTAGAGGGAGGTTTACTCTGTATCTAACCCCGTGCTGTACCTGCCCTGGGAGTGTTTGATGGGACAGTGTAGAGGGAGCTTTACTCTGTATCTAACCCCCTGTACCTGCCCTGGGAGTGTTTGATGGGACCGTGTAGAGGGAGCTTTACTTTGTATATAACCCCGTGTTGTACTTTTATGAGATAAAATAGGACACAGAACTATTAAGCTGCTTATGCAAAATTGTCCATTTCATAATATAATGATTTGCTTAATATTCATGAGAGCCCAATTGATGCATGCATTATTTAAACTAAAATATTATTTTGACAGACTGCCTGGCAGTCTATTAGCATAAAGATCAAAATGGTTTGCTGCTTCTGGCTTAAAAGTTAATGCCATTAATATCAGACATTGGAGAGACTCCAGAGGGAGCTTGACCATAAAGGTCCCAGGGCTGAGCGACTTCAGGTACGTGGAGAGACTGCACAAGCTGTGGTTCTTCTCCATAGAGACTTGCATTTATATAGCGCCTTTCACAACCACCGGACGTCCCAAAGTGCCTCGCAGACCAATGAAGTACTTTTGGAGTGTGGTCACTGTTGCATTGTGGGAAACGCGGCAACCAATTTGTGCACAGCAAGCTCCCACACACAGCAATGTGATAATGACCCGGATCACATCTGTTTTTGTTATGTTGATTGAGGGATAAATATTGGCCCCAGGACACCGGGGAGAACTCCCCCTGCTCTTCTTCCAAATAGTGGCCCCGGGATCTTTTACATCCACCTGAGAGGGCAGACGGGGCCTCGGTTTAATGTCTCATCTGAAAGACGGCACCTCCGACAGTGCGGTGCTCCCTCAGTACTGCCCCTCTGACAGTGCGGCACTCCCTCAGTACTGCCCCTCTGACAGTGCGCCACTCCCTCAGTACTGCCCCTCCGACAGTGCGGCGCTCCCTCAGTATCGCCCCTCCGACGCGGCGCTCCCTCAGTACCGCCCCTCCGACAGTGCAGCGCTCCCTCGGTACTGTCCCTCCGACAGTGCGGAGCTCCCTCAGTACTGCCCCTTCGACAGTGCGCCGCTCCCTCAGTACTGCCCCTCCGACAGTGCGGCACTCCCTCAGTACTGCCCCTCCGACAGTGTGGGGCTCCCTCAGTCCTGCCCCTCCGACAGTGCGGGGCTCCCTCAGTACTGCCCCTCCGACAGTGCGGCACTCCCTCAGTACCGCCCCTCCGACAGTGCGGCGCTCCCTCAGTACTGCCCCTCCGACAGTGCGGCGCTCCCTCAGTACTGCCCCTCCGACAGTGCGGCACTCCCTCAGTACCGGCCCTCCGACAGTGCGGCACTCCCTCAGTACCGCCCCTCCGACAGTGCGGCGCTCACTCAGTACCGCCCCTCCGACAGTGCGGCGCTCCCTCAGTACTGCCCCTCCGACAGTGCGCCGCTCCCTCAGTACCGCCCCTCCGACAGTGCGGCGCTCCCTCAGTACTGCCCCTCCGACAGTGCGGTGCTCCCTCAGTACCGGCCCTCCGACAATGCGGCACTCCCTCAGTACCGCCCCTCCGACAGTGCTGCGCTCCCTCAGTACTGCCCCACCGACAGTGCGGCACTCCCTCAGTACTGCCCCTCCGACAGTGCGGCACTCCCTCAGTACTGCCCTCCGACAATGCGGCACTCCCTCAGTACTGCCCCTCTGACAGTGCGGCACTCCCTCAGTACTGCCCCTCCGACAGTGCGGCGCTCCCTCAGTACTGCCCCTCCGACAGTGCGGCACTCCCTCAGTACTGCCCCTCCGACAGTGCGGCACTCCCTCAGTACTGCCCCTCCGACAGTGCGGCACTCCCTCAGTACTGCCCCTCCGACAGTGCGGCACTCCCTCAGTACTGCCCCTCCGACAGTGCGGCACTCCCTCAGTACCGCCCCTCCGACAGTGCGGCGCTCCCTCAGTACCGGCCCTCCGACAATGCGGCACTCCCTCAGTACCGCCCCTCCGACAGTGCGGCGCTCCCTTAGTACTGCCCCTCCAACAGTGCGGCACTCCCTCAGTACTGCCCCTCCGACAGTGCGGCGCTCCCTCAGTACTGCCCCTCTGACAGTGCGGCGCTCCCTCAGTACTGCCCCTCCGACAGTGCGGCACTCCCTCAGTACTGCCCTCCGACAATGCGGCACTCCCTCAGTACTGCCCCTCTGACAGTGCGGCACTCCCTCAGTACTGCCCCTCCGACAGTGCGGCACTCCCTCAGTACTGCCCCTCCGACAGTGCGGCACTCCCTCAGTACTGCCCCTCTGACATTGCGGCACTCCCTCAGTACTGCCCCTCTGACAGTGTGGTGCTCCCTCAGTTCAGGGTTGTTGCTGTGAAAAGCGTGAGTTTGGAGCAGGGGAAGCTACCATTGGCCAATTGTGTGGCTGCACTGCCCTCTGGTGGCGAGGACCATTGGTTTCAGGCTCGGAATACATCTCTCTCCTCGACCATGGGGCCAATAGTCTGGTCTCTCCGGGCTGGGGTTGGGGGGTTAAGGTTAGGGTTAAGATCAGGGTCAGGATTAGGGTTAGGGTCAGGGCCAGGGTTGGCGTTGGGGTCGTGGTCAGTGTTAAGAGCAGGGTCAGGATTAGTGTTAGGGACAGGGTCAAGTCCAGGGTCAGAATTGGGGTCAGAGTTAGGGTCAGAGTGCTACCCTCTGCGGTCTGGAAGGTTTGGGGGTTGGGGGTTGGGGGTCGTGGGTCAGGGTTAGGTTTCAGGTTAGGGTTAGGGGCAGTGTTAGGTTTAGGGTTAGGGTTTGGGTTCAGATCAGGGTCAGGTTTACGGTTAAAATCAGGGTCAAGGGTTAAGGTCAGGTTCAGGGTCAATGATCACAGTCAGGATTAATGTCAGGGTTACGGTCAGGGTTAGGGTCAGGGTTCGGGTTCAGGTCAGAGTGCTACCCTCTGCGGTTTGGAAGGGTCAGGGTTAGGATCAGGGTCAGGGTTAGGGTCAGGGTTAGGGTAACGATTAGGGTGAGGGTCAGGGTTCGGGTCAGAGTGCTACCCTCTGCGGTTTGGAAGGGTCAAGATCAGGGTCAGAGTCAGGGTTACGGTTAAGGTCAGGGTCAAGGGTTCGGGTCAGGTTCAGAGTCAATGGTCACGGTCAGGATTACGGTCAGGGTTAGGGTCAGGGTCACAGTTAGGGTCAAAGTCAGGGTCAGGATCAGGGTCAAGGGTCAGTGTCAGGGTCACAGTTAGGGTCAGGGTCAGGGTTACGGTCAGGGTTACGGTCAGGGTCACGGTTAGGGTCAAAGGCAGGGCCAGGGTCAAAGTCAGGGTCAGGGTCAAGGGTCAGTGTCAGGGTCACGGTTCAGGTCAGGGTCAGGGTTACGGTTCAGGTTGGAGTTAGGGTCAGGGTCAGGGTTAGGCTCAGGGTTCAGGGTTACGGTTCAGGTTGGAGTTAGGGTCAGGGTTCGGGGTTACGGTTCGGGTTACGGTTCAGGTTGGAGTTAGGGTCAGGGTTCAGGGTTACGGTTCGGGGTTGGGGTTCGGGTCAGGGTTCGGGGTTACGGTTCGGGTTGCGGTTCAGGTTGGGGTTCGGGTCAGAGTTCAGGGTTAAGGGTCAGGGTTCAGGGTGAGGGTCAGAGTGCGACCCTCCGCGGTCCGGAAGCGCGTGAATGAGTCAGCCTTGGCAGTCAGCAGTGCAACAGGTCGCACTTTATTCGCCTCACAGCTACAAAAACACGAGACAGCATTGGGTGTGAGTGGGGATAATCCGTGCGGGGATCACGCCCCTCGCCCCTCGGACGGATCGAGACTGTCCACGCCGCTGGCCGAGGCCGCGATTCCTGGTCCCGTGCTGCTGTGGGATGGTCTCCGGGGCAGCCTGAGAGTCAGTAGATGTCCTGGCTCGAGCAACGGACAATCCTCCCATCGTCCCGGACTAGCCACAGGAGCCCCATGTCCCAGGACGCGTGCTTGAATCGCAGGTTCCCGATCTGGATCTTGGTCCAGCCCCAGCCAGTGGGCTTATTACTCGTGATGCCTTTCCTGCGGAGGACAAGGGGAGAAGGCAGGGTTGGGGTGGTTGGAGAAAAGATACGGCGAAATTTCAGCTCAGTTACAACTTCGTATCATCACCCCCACCGTTTCTCGCTGACCGACATCGGATCTCGGTCCAGCAACGTCTCAATTCTCGTTCCCGTGTTCAAATACCCTGCCACCCCTCCCTATCTCTGTAACCACCTCCAGCCCTGCACCCCTCCCTATCTCTGTAACCACCTCCAGCCCTGCACCCCTCCCTATCTCTGTAACCTCCTCCAGCCCTGCACCCCTCCCTATCTCTGTAACCTCCTCCAGCACCTACACCCCTCCCTATCTCTGTAACCTCCTCCAGCCCCTACACCCCTCCCTATCTCTGTAACCTCCTCCAGCCCCTACACCCCTCCCTATCTCTGTAACCTCCTCCAGCCCCTACACCCCTCCCTATCTCTGTAACCTCCTCCAGCCCTGCACCCCTCCCTATCTCTGTAATCTCCTCCAGCCCCTACACCCCTCCCTATCTCTGTAATCTCCTCCAGCCCCTACACCCCTCCCTATCTCTGTAATCTCCTCCAGCCCCTACACCCCTCCCTATCTCTGTAACCTCCTCCAGCCCCTACACCCCTCCCTAACTCTGTAACCTCCTCCAGCCCCTACACCCCTCCCTATCTCTGTAACCCCCTCCAGCCCCTACACCCCTCCCTATCTCTGTAACCTCCTCCAGCCCCTACAACCCTCCCTATCTCTGTAACCTCCTCCAGCCCCTACACCCCTCCCTATCTCTTAACCTCCCCCAGCCCCTACACCCCTCCCTATCTCTGTAACCTCCTCCAGCCCTTACACCCCTCCCTATCTCTGTAACCTCCTCCAGCCCTGCACCCCTCCCTATCTCTGTCACCTCCTCCAGCCCCTACACACCTCCCTATCTCTGTAACCTCCTCCAGCCCCTACACACCTCCCTATCTCTGTAACCTCCTCCAGCCCCTACACCCCTCCCTATCTCTGTAACCTCCTCCAGCCCCTACACCCAACCCTATCTCTGTAACCTCCTCCAGCCCTACACCCCTCCCTATCTCTGTAACCTCCTCCAGCCCTTACACCCCTCCCTATCTCTTAACCTCCTTCAGCCCCTACACCCCTCCCTATCTCTGTAGCCTCCTCCAGCCCCCTCACCCCTCCCTATCTCTGTAACCACCTCCGCTCCTTGATTTCTGGTTGCGCTCAGTCCCACACTCCTGATCTTTGGGCACCCTGTGCGGAGGGGAGAGGGCAGGTCGGAGGGGTGCACCTCATAAGTCAATCCCCTCATCTGAGGAATCAACCGAGTGAACCTTCTCTGAACAGCCTCCAATACAAGTATATCTTTCCTTAAATACGGAGACCAAAACTGCACGCAGTACTCCAGGTGTGGCCTCACCAATACCCTGTATAACTGTAGCAAGACTTCCCTGCTTTTATACTCCATCCCCCTTTGCAATAAAGGCCAAGATTCCATTGGCCTTCCTGATCACTTGCTGTACCTGCATACTATCCTTTTGTGTTTCATGCACAAGTACCCCCAGGTCCCGCTGTACTGCAGCACTTTGCAATCTTTCTCCATTTAAATAATAATTTGCTTTTCTATTTTTTCTGCCAAAGTGCATGACCTCACACTTTCCCACATTATACTCCATCTGCCAAATTTTTGCCCACTCACTTAGCCTGTCTATGTTCCTTTGCAGATTTTTTGTGTCCTCCTCACAACTTGCTTTCCCACCCATCTTTGTATCATCAGCAAACCTGGCTACATTACACTCAGTCCTTCATCCAAGTCATTAATATAGATTGGAAATAGTTGAGGACCCAGCACTGATCCCTGCGGCATCCCACTAGTTACTGATTGCCAACCGGAAAATGACCCATTTATCCCGACTCTCTGCTTTCTGTTAGTTCGCCAATCCCCTATCCATGCTAATATATTACCCCCAACCGTGTGAAATTTTATCTTGTACAGGAGCCTTTTATGTGGCACCTTATCGAATGCCTTCTGGAAATCCAAATACACCAAATGAGACAGGTGGTTGTGAGCTATCTCGTTCTTAATAGAAAATGTGTTAACGCCCTCAGCTCCGGAATCAACCGAGTGAACCTTCTCTGAACTGCCTCCAATGCAAGTATATCCCTCCTTAAATACGGAGACCAAAACTGCACGCAGTACTCCAGGTGTGGCCTCACCAATACCCTGTATAACTGGAGCAGAACTTCTCTGCTTTTATACTCCATCTCCCTTTGCAACAAAGGCCAACACTCAACCGAGTGAACCTTCTCTGAGCTGCCTCAAATGCAAGTATATCCCTCCTTAAATACGGAGACCAAAACTGCACGCAGTACTCCAGGTGTGGCCTCACCAATACCCTGCACAGTTGTAGCAGGACTTCTCTGCTTTTATACTCCATCCCCCTTTGCAACAAAGGCCAACACTCAACCTCGTGAACCTTCTCTGAACTGCTTCCAAAGCAAGTATCTCCTTTCGAAGCCAATGCACAACGCGCCCCATTTTGAGGTTCTCTGCGAGGTCTTGGCGCCCCTTCTGATTGGTGCGGCATTTCTGATTAGCGCAGCCCCCCCACCGCCCCACACACCCATCGAGCACCGATGCCTCACCTCATGTACAGCTGCTTGGTGACGCTGATGGCGAAGACCCGCCCGTCCGTGCCCACCTCGATCATCTGGAACTTGCCAAAGATGCGGCTCCAGCCGGTGCCCAGGCAGGCGCTTGGCGTGACGTTGATACGGTAGTACACATCCTTGGCCAGCGTCACCCCCCAGCAGCCCAGCGGGCCGCAGGAGTAGTACTTCATGCGGCTGCCCACACTGCGGAAGGCCACCGTGCCGTTGGGCACCGCCTTGGGCAGCTCGTTCTTCTCCAGGCAGAGCGTGGCCCCGAACTGGTCCACCCCGGCCACAAACTGTGCCCCGCCCGCGTCGATCTGCACCAACTGTGCGTCTGGAAAGGAAAAACAGCCGACGGCGGTTAATCGTAGAGCACCCGCTGCCATCACCCCCCTCCCCTCTCCCCCGTGCTCCCCCACCTCCCTCACTGCACCCCTCCCCACCTCCCTCGTATGGCAATCTATATTAATAACAGTGACTAGTGGGGTGCCGCAGGGATCAGTGCTGGGGCCCCAACTATTTACAATCTATGCTATCATTATCATCATAGTCCGCCTCCCCCCCACCCCTCCACACTCCCCCCTCCCTCATTTAGCAATCTAAATAACAGTGACTAGTAGGGATCAGTGCTGGGGCCCCAACTATTTACAATCTATACTATCATTGTCATCATAGTCCGTCACCACACCCCATCGCCCCCCCCCCCCCCGCAACCTCCCATGCTCCCCACCTCCCTCGTATGGCAATCTATATTAATAACAGTGACTAGTGGAGTGCCACAGGGATCAGTGCTGGGGCCCCAACTATTTACAATCCATACTATCATTATCATCATAGTCCGTCACCACACCCCATCGCCCCCCCACCCCGCAATCTCCCATGCTCCCCCCTCCCTCATTTGGCAATCTATATTAATAACAGTAACTAGTGGGGTGCCACAGGGATCAGTGCTGGGACCCCAACTATTTACAATCCATACTATCATTATCATCATAGTCCGTCACCACACCCCATCGCCCCCCCCCCCCCTGCAACCTCCCATGCCCCCCCCTCCCTCGTATGGCAATCTATATTAATAACAGTGACTAGTGGAGTGCCACAGGGATCAGTGCTGGGGCCCCAACTATTTACAATCCATATTATCATCATCATCATAGTCCGCCTCCCCCCCACCCCTCCACACTCCCCCCTCCCTCATTTAGCAATCTAAATAACAGTGACTAGTGGGGTGCCGCAGGGATCAGTGCTGGGGCCCCAACTATTTACAATCCATATTATCATCATCATCATAGGCAGTCCTTCGCAACGAGCGTGACTTGCTTCCACACGAGTTCACAGGTGTTTCAATGAAGGACCTAATATTCCAGATCCCGAACTACATCCTGAAGGGTGGAAGATGCCAGTGGGTGGATTTTTTTAACGTGGGGTGGCTGTTACACACCAGCCACCACACGGGCTTGACCGAGCTCGGTCTTGGTCCAGTGGCAAGGGTTAACCAAGACGACTGGAGACCAGTAATGACTTGGATGAAGGGACCGAGTGTAATGTAGCCAAGTTTGCTGTCGTTACTCCTGGGAGGACAGATGCACCAACGTTAGCGTCCTCGACCAGGCCAACATCCCCAGCATCGAAGCACTGACCACACTCGACCAGCTCCGCTGGGCAGGGCCACATTGTCCGCATGTCCCCCCAGACACGAGACTCCCCAAAGCGAGCGCTCTACTCGGAACTCCTTCACGGCAAGTGAGCCCCAGGTGGGCAGAGGAAACGTTACAAGGGACCACCCTCAAAGCCTCCCTGATAAAGTGCAACATCCCCACTGACACCTGGGAGTCCCTGGGCCCAAAGACCAGTCCCGCCCTCAGTGGAGGAAGTGCATCCGGGAGGGCGCTGAGCACCTCGAGTCTCGTCGCCGAGAGCGTGCAGAAACCAAGCGCAGGCAGCGGAAGGAGCGTGCGGCAAACCAGTCCCACCCTCCCCTTCCCTCAACCACTGTCTGTCCCACCTGTGACAGGGACTGTGGTTCCCGTATTGGGACTGTTCAGTCACCTAAGAACTCATTTTTAGAGTGGAAGCAAGTCTTCCTCGACTCCGAGGGACTGTCTATGATGATGGGAGGAAAAGCAATGTGTGAGGAGGTCACAAAATCTGCAAAGGACAGAGACAGGCTCAGTGAGTGGGCAAAAATTTGTCAGATGGAGTATAATGTTGGAAAGTGTGAGGTCATGTACTTTGGCAGAAAAAAAATCAAAGAGCAAGTTATTATTTAAATGGAGAAAGATTGCAAAGTGCCGCAGTACAGAGGGACCTGGGTGCTTGAGTATGAAACACAAAAGGATAGTATGCAGGTGCAGCAAATGATCAGGAAGGCCAATGGTATCTTGGCCTTTATTGCAAGGGGGATGGAGTATAAAAGCAGGGAAGTCTTGCTACAGTTATACAGGGTACGTACAGTTGTATGTACAGTCATGTTTGACAAATTTACTGGAATTCTTTGAGGATCTAACGAACAGGGTGGATAAAGGGGGAACCAGTGGATGTGGTGTATTTGGACTTCCAGAAGGCATTTGACAAGGTTACTGCACAAGATAAAAGTTCACGGGGTTGGGGGTAATATATTAGCATGGATAGAGAATTGGCTAACTAACAGAAAACAGAGAGTCGGGATAAATGGGTCATTCTCGGGTTGGCGATCAGTAACTAGTGGGGTGCCGCAGGGATCAGTGCTGGGACACCAACTATTTACAATCTATATTAACGACTTGGAAGAAGGGACCGAGTGTAACGTAGCCAAGTTTGCTGACGATACAAAGATGGGAGGAAAAGCAATGTGTGAGGAGGACACACAAAATCTGCAAAAGGACACAGACAGGCTCAGTGAGTGGGCAAAAATGTGTCAGATGGAGTATAATGTTGGAAAGTGTGAGGTCATGCACTTTGGCAGAAAAACATCAAAGAGCAAGTTATTATTTAAATGGAGGAAGATTGCAAAGTGCCGCAGTACAGCGGGACCTGGGGGTACTTGTGCATGAAACACAAAAGGATAGTATGCAGGTACAGCAAGTGATCAGGAAGGCCAATGGTATCTTGGCCTTTATTGCAAAGGGGATGGAGTATAAAAGCAGGGAAGTCTTGCTACAGTTATACAGGGTATTGGTGAGGCCACACCTGGAGTACTGCGTGCAGTTTTGGTTTCCATATTTACGAAAGGATATACTTGCTTTGGAGGCTGTTCAGACAAGGTTCACTCGGTTGGTTCCGGAGATGAGGGGGTTGACTTATGAGGAAAGGTTGAGGAGGTTGGGCCTCTACTCATTGGAATTCAGAAGAATGAGAGGTGATCTTATCGAAACGTATCAGATTATGAGGGGGGCTCGACAAGGTGGATGCAGAGAGGATGTTTCCACTGATGGGGGAGACTAGAACTAGGGGTCATGGTCTTAGAATAAGGGGCCGCCCATTTAAAACTGAGATGAGGAGGAATTTCTTCTCTCAGAGGGTTGTAAATCTGTGGAATTCTCTGCCCCAGAGAGCTGTGGTCATCGAATGTATTTACGTTGGAGATGGACAGATTTTTGAGCGATAATGGAGTGAAGGGTTATGGGGAGCGGGCCTCTTGGTTGGATGTAAAAGATCTCATGGCACTATTTCAAAGAAAATATGGGGGGGGGGAGGGGCAGCTGATGGGGGAGAGGGGGGAGCTCTTCCTGGTGTCCTGCGGCTAATCTATTCCTCAGGAAAATCACCGAAAAAATGAACAGGTGAGCTGGTGGTGATGGGTTTGCTGTGTGTGTGGGAGCTTGCTGTGCGCACATTGTCTGCCGCGGTTCCCACATTACCACACTTGACAAAAAGGACTTCGTTGGCTGTGTAGCGCCTTTGGGACGGCCGGCGGTGATGAAAGCCGCTCTAGAAATGGAGGTTCCCTCTCTCTACACCCGCGGGGCGCTGACCTACTTACTGAATATTGGCGACCATTGCCCCGCCACCAGTCGGAAGATGTCCAGCCGTTGTCCCACGCCCCAGACACCGGATGGGCCCACCGTGACGTGCTTGAGGTTGCCGGGCACACGGACCCAGGCCTGTCCCAGTCTGGTGTACACGGCCCCAGTGGGATTGACCCCGAAGACCAGGCCGTTGCCAGCGTCAACCTGCTTCAGCGTCCCCTCGATATCTGTGCACCTCGCGCCTGGAGAGGGAAAACACAGCGATGTGAACCCTGGTCTTTGCCCGTTCACACGCCCACCCACGACCAGGATCGCTGTGCTATTAACGTTCAGTCATTGAATAGCACAGAATCTGAGAAAATTACGACACCTAAGAACATAAGAAATAGGAGCAGGAGTCGGCCATTCGGCCCCTCGAGCCTGCTCCGCCATTTAATACGACCATGGCTGATCCGATCATGGACTCAGCTCCACTTCCCCGCCCGCTCCCCATAACCCTTCACTCCCTTATCGCTCAAAAATCTGTCTATCTCCACCTTAAATATATTCACTGACCCAGCCTCCACAGCTCTCTGGGGCAGAGAATTCCACAGATTTACAACCCTCTGAGAGAAGAAATTCCTCCTCATCTCAGTTTTAAATGGGCGGCCCCTTATTCTGAGACTATGCCCCCTAGTTCTAGTCTCCCCCATCAGTGGAAACATCCTCTCTGCATCCATCTTGTCGAGCCCCCTCATAATCTGATACGTTTCGATAAGATCGCCTCTCATTCTTCTGAATTCCAATGAGTAGAGGCCCAACCTACTCAACCTTTCCTCATAAGTCAACCCCCTCATCCCCGGAATCAACCGAGTGAACCTTCTCTGAACTGCCTCCAAAGCAAGTATGTACCACTTAACGAAGGAGGACCATTTCGGCCCATCGTGTCCGTGGCCGGCCGACCAAGAGCTACCCAGCCTAATCCCACTTTCCCGCTCTGGGTCCGTAGCCCTGTAGGTTACGGCACTTCAAGTGTACATCCAGGTACTGTTTAAATGTGGTGAGGGTTTCTGCCTCTACCACCCTTTCAGGCCGTGAGTTCCACCCCAGACCCCCACCACCCTCTGGGTGAAGACATTTCCCCTCAAATCCCCTCTAAACCCCCCCCCCCCAATTACTTTCAATCTGTGCCCCCTGGTTGTTGACCCCTCTGCCAAGGGAAACAGGTCCTTCCAATCCACTCTATCCAGGCCCCTCATCATTTTACACACCTCAATCAGGTCTCCCCTCAGCCTCCTCTGTTCCAAAGAAAGCAACCCCAGCCTATCCAATCTTTCCTCATCGCTAAAATTCTCCAGTCCCGGCAACATCCTGGTAAATCTCCTCTGTACCCTCTCCAGTGCAACATCCTGGTAAATCTCCTCTGTACACTCTCCAGTGCAACATCCTGGTAAATCTCCTCTGTACCCTCTCCAGTGCAACATCCTGGTAAATCTCCTCTGCACCCTCTCCAGTGCAACATCCTGGTAAATCTCCTCTGCACCCTCTCCAGTGCAACATCCTGGTAAATCTCCTCTGTACACTCTCCAGTGCAACATCCTGGTAAATCTCCTCTGTACCCTCTCCAGTGCAACATCCTGGTAAATCTCCTCTGCACCCTCTCCAGTGCAACATCCTGGTAAATCTCCTCTGCACCCTCTCCAGTGCAACATCCTGGCAAATCTCCTCTGTACCCTCTCCAGTGCAACATCCTGGTAAATCTCCTCTGCACCCTCTCCAGTGCAACATCCTGGTAAATCTCCTCTGCACCCTCTCCAGTGCAACATCCTGGCAAATCTCCTCTGTACCCTCTCCAGTGCAACATCCTGGTAAATCTCCTCTGTACCCTCTCCAGTGCAACATCCTGGTAAATCTCCTCTGCACCCTCTCCAGTGCAACATCCTGGTAAATCTCCTCTGCACCCTCTCCAGTGCAACATCCTGGCAAATCTCCTCTGTACCCTCTCCAGTGCAACATCCTGGTAAATCTCCTCTGCACCCTCTCCAGTGCAACATCCTGGTAAATCTCCTCTGCACCCTCTCCAGTGCAACATCCTGGCAAATCTCCTCTGTACCCTCTCCAGTGCAACATCCTGGTAAATCTAACACCTTTAACATAATACAACGTCCCAAGGCACTCCACAGGAGTGTGAAAACACAAAAATAATTTGACACCAAGCCGCAGAAGCAGAAATTAGCGCAGGTGACCAAAAGCAGCATCTTGAAAGAGGAGAGAGAGGTGGAGAGAGGCGGAGAGGTTTAGGGAGGGAGTTCCAGAGCTCGGGGCCCAGGCAACAGAAGGCACGGCCACCGATGGTGGAGCGATTATAATCAGGGATGGTCAGGAGGGCAGAATTAGAGGAGTGCAGACATCTCGGGGGGTTGTGGGGCTGGAGGAGGTTACAGAGATAGGGAGGGGTATAGGGGCTGGAGGAGGTTACAGAGATAGGGAGGGGTGTAGGGGCTGGAGGGGGTTACAGAGATAGGGAGGGAGTGAGGGCCATGGAGGGATTCGAAAATAGTGACCCTCCGACAGTGCGGCACTCCCTCAGTACTGCCCCTCCGAAAGTAAGGCGCTCCCTCAGTACGGCCTCTCCGAAAGTAAGGCGCTCCCTCAGTATGGCCCCTCCGAAAGTAAGGCGCTCCCTCAGCACTGCCCCTCTGACAGTGTGGCACTCCCTCAGTACTGACCCTCCGACAGTGTGGCGCTCCCTCAGTACTGCCTTTCCAACAGTGTGGCACTCCCTCAGTACTGCCCCTCCGACAGTGCGGCGCTCCCTCAGTACTGACCCTCTGACAGTGTGGCGCTCCCTCAGTACTGCCCCTCCGACAGTGTGGCGCTCCCTCAGTACTGCCCCTCCGACAGTGCGGCGCTCCCTCAGTACTGCCCCTCCGACAGTGTGGCACTCCCTCAGTACTGACCCTCCGACAGTGTGGCGCTCCCTCAGTACTGCCCCTCTGACAGTGTGGCACTCCCTCAGTACTGCCCCTCTGACAGTGTGGCATTCCCTCAGTACTGCCCCTCTGACAGCGCGGTGTTCCCTCAGTACTGCCCCTCCGACAGTGCGGCACTCTCTCAGTACTGCCCCTCCGACAGTGCGGCACTCTCTCAGTACTGCCCCTCCGACAGTGCGGCACTCCCTCAGTACTGCCCCTCCGACAGTGCGGCGCTCCCTCAGTACTGCCCCTCCGACAGTGCGGCACTCTCTCAGTACTGCCCCTCCGACAGTGCGGCACTCCCTCAGTACTGCCCCTCCGACAGTGCGGCACTCCCTCAGTACTGCACTGGGAGCATCAGCCTCTATTTTTGTGCTCAAGTCCCTGGAGTGGGATTCGAACCCCCAAACGTTCTGATTCAGAGGTGAGAGAGCGCACTACCCACTGAGGCAGTTCAGAGAAGGCTCACTCGGTTGATTCCGGGGATGAGGGGGTTGACTTATGAGGAAAGGTTGGGCCTCGACTCATTGGAGTTCAGAAGAATGAGAGGTGATCTTATCGAAACGTATCAGATTATGAGGGGGCTCGACAAGGTGGATGCAGAGAGGATGTTTCCACTGATGGGGGAGACTAGAACTAGGGGGCATGGTCTTAGAATAAGGGGCCGCCCATTTAAAACAGAGATGAGGAGGAATTTCTTCTCTCAGAGGGTTGTAAATCTGTGGAATTCTCTGCCCCAGAGAGCTGTGGGGGCTGGGTCATTGAATATATTTAAGGCGGAGATAGACAGATTTTTGAGCGATAAGGGAGTGAAGGGTTATGGGGAGCGGGCGGGGAAGTGGAGCTGAGTCCATGATCGGATCAGCCATGATCTTATTAAATGGCGGAGCAGGCTCGAGGGGCCGAATGGCCGACTCCTGCTCCTATTTCTGATGTTCTGATGAGCAACGGCTCACAGTATGGAACGGGAACAGGATTGTGCTGGGTGTACGGGGATTGGGAGTGGGGCTGACATTTCCGGGTGGAGAAGCGGAGGGGAGCAGCTGGAATCTCCGAGAGGGAACAGGAGAGAATGTCAGGCAAGGAACGCAAGCGGGATTGGCGAGCGAGATCTGTTCCGCACATCCTCACACGATCCACTGACCATTGCTGGCTCCAAATAGGCACAGCAGCAGTACGATGGTCTCTCTCATCTCCTTCCCTCAGTGTTCCCAGCGACGTAACGATCAAGATTTTTTCCACAGTCCGGTCACTAAACATCCAGTCACAGGACAAGAGAACTATTTGGCAGAAAAAAAATTAATTACTTGCATTTATACGCCGCCTTTCACTCCCTCAGGACGTCCCAAAGCGCATCACAGCCAATGAAGTACTTTTGGAGTGTGTTCACTGTTGTACTGTGGGAAACGCGGCAGGCAATTTGCGCACAGCAAGCTCCCACACACAGCGATGTGATAATGACCCGGATCGTCGGTTTCAGTGATCTTGGCCGAGAGATAAATTTTGGACACCGGGGAGAACTCCCCCTGCTGTTCCTTGCACTCGAGTCCGTGGGATCTTTTACACTCCACACACAAGAGGGCAGACGGGGCCTCGGTTTAATGTATCATCTGAATAATGGCACCTCCAACAGTGCGGCATTCCCTCAGTACTGCCCCTCTGACAGTGCGGCGCTCTCTCAGTACTGCCCCTCCGACAGTGCGGCACTCCCTCAGTACTGCCCCTCCGACAGTGCGGCACTCCCTCAGCACTGCCCCTCTGACAGTGCGGCACTCTCTCAGTACTGCCCCTCCGACAGTGCGGCGCTCCCTCAGTTCCGCCCCTCCGACAGTGCGGCACTCCCTCAGTACTGCCCCTCCGACAGTGCGGCGCTCCCTCAGTTCCGCCCCTCCGACAGTGCAGCGCTCCCTCAGAGCCTCGAGCTGGTTACACAGGAACAGGAGGAGGCCCATTCAGCCCCTCGAGCCTGTTACACAGGAACAGGAGGAGGCCCATTCAGCCCCTCGAGCCTGTTACACAGGAGCAGGAGGCCCATTCAGCCCCTCGAGCCTGTTACACAGGAACAGGAGGAGGCCCATTCAGCCCCTCGAGCCTGTTACACAGGAACAGGAGGAGGCCCATTCAGCCCCTCGAGCCTGTTACACAGGGAACAGGAGGAGGCCCATTCAGCCCCTCGAGCCTGTTACACAGGAACAGGAGGAGGCCCATTCAGCCCCTCGAGCCTGATACACAGGAGCAGGAGGAGGCCCATTCAGCCCCTCGAGCCTGTTACACAGGGAACAGGAGGAGGCCCATTCAGCCCCTCGAGCCTGTTACACAGGAACAGGAGGAGGCCCATTCGGCCCCTCGAGCCTGTTACACAGGAACAGGAGGAGGCCCATTCAGCTCGCGTCCCTCTCTGAGCAAGTTAAAAAAAAAAACCCTTGGGGCACTCACCTTTGCAAACCTTCTCCACTTGTCCTCGCTCAGCTTCCAACTGATCGCCTCGCTTCTCGTCTGCAGAACTGCAGTCGCTCTGACGTCAAGATCAGTCTCGGGGCCGGGCGACCAATGGCTGAGAAGGGGACGTGTGCTCTGGCTGAATCAGCGGGGAGATAAGCTTGATCGGGGAATCAGCGTGCAGTCCGCTGTATCCAAGGTTATCTCCCAGCCCGTGCGTGGGGATAGCAAGTCCCCGGCTTGTCGAGTCCGATAACCTTGGGTCAAGGACGAGAATCTGCAAAGTCTTTGTTCGGGGGGGTGGGGCCCGGGAAAGACAGATCCCGCTTTGTCCGACGTGGCCGCGATGTGGATACAATTGTACACACAGTCGCCAGCAATTGGAACTGTCACTTCTGCCGCACGCACGATGTACGTCGGGGACCAGGTCAGCCTGTGTCTTCGACTGCAAGTGGACATCGCTATTAGCTCACGGTTCACGAGGTCACGTTCGGTAACCTCCAATCGGGCTTTGTCAGCTTACGTTTCAGCAGCAGGAGGAGGCCGTTCAGCCCCTCGAAACTGTACCTTGCCCTGGGAGTGTTTGATGGGACAGTGTAGAGGGAGCTTTACTCTGTATCTAACCCCTGTACCTGCCCTGGGAATGTTTGATGGGACAGTGTAGAGGGAGCTTTACTCTGTATCTAACCCCCTGTACCTGTACCTGTCCTGGGAGTGTTTGATGGGACAGTGTAGAGGGAGCTTTACTCTGTATCTAACCCCGTGCTGTACCTGTACCTGTCCTGGGAGTGTTTGATGGGACAATGTAGAGGGAGCTTTACTCTGTATCTAACCCCGTGCTGTACCTGCCCTGGGAGTGTTTGATGGGACAGTGTAGAGGGAGCTTTACTCTGTATCTAACCCCGTGCTGTACCTGCCCTGGGAGTGTTTGATGGGACAGTGTAGAGGGAGTTTTACTCTGTATCTAACCCCGTGCTGTACCTGTACCTGCCCTGGGAGTGTTTGATGGGACAGTGTAGAGAGAGCTTTACTCTGTATCTAACCCCGTGCTGTACCTGTACCTGCCCTGGGAGTGTTTGATGGGACAGTGTAGGGGGAGCTTTACTCTGTATCTAACCCCCTGTACCTGCCCTGGGAGTGTTTGATGGGACAGTGTAGAGGGAGCTTTACTCTGTATCTAACCCCCTGTACCAGTACCTGTCCTGGGAGTGTTTGATGGGACAGTGTAGAGGGAGCTTTACTCTGTATCTAACCCCGTGCTGTACCTGCCCTGGGAGTGTTTGACGGGACAGTGTAGAGGGAGCTTTACTCTGTATCTAACCCTGTGCTGTACCTGTACCTGCCCTGGGAGTGTTTGATGGGACAGTGTCGAGGGAGCTTTACTCGGTATCTAACCCCCTGTACCTGTACCTGCCCTGAGAGTGTTTGATGGGGACAGTGTCGAGGGAGCTTTACTCTGTATCTAACCCCCTGTACCTGAACCTTCCCTGGGAGTGTTTGATGGGACAGTGTAGAGGGAGCTTTACTCTGTATCTAACCCCGTGTTGTACCTGCCCCAGGAGTGTTTGATGGGACAGTGTAGAGGGAGCTTTACTCTATATCTAACCCCGTGCTGTACCTGTCCTGGGAGTGTTTGATGAGACAATGTAGAGGGAGCTTTACTCTGTATCTAACCCCGTGCTGTACCTGTACCTGCCCTGGGAGTGTTTGATGGGACAGTGTAGAGGGAGCTTTACTCTGTACCTAACCCTGTGCTGTACCTGTACCTGCCCTGGGAGTGTTTGATGGGACAGTGTAGAGGGAGCTTTACTCTGTATCTAACCCCGTGCTGTACCTGCCCTGGGAGTGTTTGATGGGACAGTGCAGAGGGAGCTTTACTCTGTCTCTAACCCCCTGTACCTGCCCTGGGAGTGTTTGATGGGTCAGTGTAGAGGGAGCTTTACTCTGTATCTAACCCCGTGCTGTACCTGTACCTGCCCTGGGAGTGTTTGACGGGACAGTGTAGAGGGAGCTTTACTCTGTATCTAACCCTGTGCTGTACCTGTACCTGCCCTGGGAGTGTTTGACAGGACAGTGTAGAGGGAGCTTTACTCTGTATCTAACCCCTTGCTGTACCTGCCCTGGGAGTGTTTGATGGGACAATGTAGAGGGAGCTTTACTCTGTATCTAACCCCGTGCTGTACCTGCCCTGGGAGTGTTTGATGGGACAGTGTAGAGGGAGCTTTACTCTGTATCTAACCCCCTGTACCTGCCCTGGGAGTGTTTGATGGGACAGTGTAGAGGGAGCTTTACTCTGTATCTAACCCCATGCTGTACCTGTACCTGCCCTGGGAGTGTTTGATGGGACAGTGTAGAGGGAGCTTTACTCTGTATCTAACCCCGTGCTATACTTGCCCTAAGCAAGGTACAACCTTGGCTCTGCTTCTTTATGGCCCAAAGTGCCTGACTCAGAAAATGGCTGGCCTTTTATACCAGAGCAGCACCATGTACATGCTGCTAGTGGCCTCCAACAATGATGCCATCTGGTGGCTACAAACAAAATGTACACACATGACAAGAACCCCCTCTGAGATCCTATCACAGTCTTTCACAGAGGTTGAGACGGTCCGGTGCTTTGCACTCCCGGGTTGACTGTCTCAGCTTGATTCCAGCCTTGGGTGAGTGTGCGAGGTCTGTTGTGGCTGATGGCTGGATGACTGACTTGTTGGGGGTGGCAGTGGCCACGTCAGGAATTGCAAGTCCATTTTTACTGAACAGGTCCGTGATGGAAATTCCTGGCTCACTGATGACCCTTGAGCCCTCTGAAGACTGCTGGTAGGTTGGTTGGTCGTCAATGGTTTCTTCGTCCCACTGTTCTGGCTTGTCTGTGTGCCTCAGCTTTGTCTGATCCACGTGTTTCCTGCAAGTTTGCCTATTCTTGAGCTTAATAACGAATACTCTGTTGCCCTCCTTGGCCATGACCGTACCAGTGATCCATTTGGGACCCTGGCCATAGTTCAACACATACACAGGATCATTAACAGAAATCTCGCGTGACACAGTTGTGTGATCGTGGTACCCTTGTTGACTTTGTCTTCTGTATTCAACATGATTATTTAAATCCGGGTGTACCAGCGATAGCTTGGTCTTAAGATCTCTTTTCATCATGAGTTCAGCAGGCGAGACCCCTGTGAGCGTTGCGGGGGAGGGGTGTCTTGTCCTGTAACTCAGCAGTGTGCAGGACAAGCGGCTCTGCAGTGACCCTTGGGTTACTCTCTCTTGTGTCTGTAAGCACTCCAGTGATGACTTCACGAGGCGAGCTATTGCACTTGAACTGTGGTGACCTTAGTCCATTTATTGCGGCTCCTGGGTGAGGTTCCAGCAAGGCGAGCTCCCTTTTATACCTGGTTACCTGCAGTGTGCAGGTGACCCCCTAGGTCTTCACCAGTTGCACCCTCTTGGTGGTGCAGGCGTAGTGTATACAGTGTGAAGGTACATCCAGCAACTGTACATTGAGTGTACAGGGTACATTCTACATGCACATCACTCTCCCCTAAGTCTTGTGCCACTGGGCTTTGCATTGGGTGCTCTGGCCCGAGACTTGAGTGCCCAAGGCCCCTTGCACCTTGTCTGTGCTTGGGAACGGCTCTCTCCCTGTCGACCCCCCCAGGTCCTTATTGCCACAACATTGGGAGATGGTCAGCCGTGGACGGTTGGAGGTTGCAGTGGGGGGGTTTGAGTGGGTTCTGGGTGTGATTCATGTGTCCATGACTGCATACATCCATTTCTCCCCCCACCCCCACATACATAGACCACGTGTGTGGCTCGATACCTGCGTGTGCATTCATGTACAGAAGGAAAGAGCAAAACAATTACATCAGTGTTTGGGTTGTGCAGTGGTGGAACCAGTACATTTTACAGGTAAGGGACATACGTGGTCTCACAGTCTTGCCCCTGGGTTGTGCAGGTGCAGGTGGGTGAGGACGCTAGTTCCAGAGTGCCCGGACCGTGTCCAGGTTGTCTGATGGTGGCGTTGTGCCCCATGCCAGCTGGGTGGGCTCGGATCCCTCCCTTGGGATGGGTCTCAGGGCCTTTGCCGTTGCCTAGTGGTGGGCAGAGCCACAGGAATGTGTGGCCTCCCTGTCCTCCTTTGAGGGTCTCCCTGCTGCCCTTCAGCGATAGTGGGGAGCCTGGTCATCCCAGGTCCCGTCGGGAGGGCTGGAGGGTGCTGGCCTCTTGCTGCCGGTGTTGGCCCTGGTGGCCGGGGGGGGGGGGGGGGAGGGGTAGAGCCAATCTGGGGCAGGGTACCGGTGGTGGTACCTGTGCCAACCGCTGATCGCTGGCCCTGCAGTGGGGTATGCTCCCTCTGTGTGTGTGGCCACGCTCCCTGGGGCATCACATTGGTGCCGGAGGCACAGGCTACACGATCGGGTAGCCCGCTGGACCTGGGTGCTTCCAACGGGAGGTTGCCCTCGGCTTTGTCGTCGTACAGGTAGAACTTGGCATCGCACATCATTTCATCATTACAGTCACGATACATTGGTTCCAACTGCAATCGCCCGACTCAACACGGTTCGTTACATTTACATACTTGAATTTGTCAATTACATCGCTTACATGTGTATTACCGACATCGTCGTACAAAGAGTGTAACTGTCCCTTTAATTGTGATGGGTTGCCGGTCCCCTTTAAGAGGGCCCTTGCAATCTTTACCCAAATCCAATTCGCCGCTCGGCCTCACGTGTTGCCCCCTCATCGCTGCCCCTCGCGGTCTGGCCGCCGCCATCTTGACTTCAGGCGCTTTTCACCTCGTGGTGCGGGCGCCATCTTCTCTCTCTCCACGAGCTGGGCCGCGGTGATCCTTATCTCCCCCAGGTTCTGCCACGGAAGCCGGGAGGTTACCTTCTGCCCTGATCTTCTCCCTCCGGAGTCCTGCCACTGGAGCCCGGAAGGTGAGGTCGGGTCGTTCGGGGTTGGATCATCTCGCCGTTGGGTCGGGCGGTCCGGGTCGTCGCCACGCAGTTCGGGTTGGGCGGCTGGGTTTCTCGGGCGTCGTGCGGGATCCAACTTCGGGGCCGCGTGGGCCGTCGATCGCCGGGGCCTGGAGGCTTTCCCAGCTCCAACGGATCGGTTTCATCCATCTTCTTCCGAACAGCGTTGGACCCTCGCCAGCAACGATCCACAAAGGTGACTTGTGCATCGCGCCATCGTGGGACACCTGGACATCCGACAACCAGGGTGGTGTCATTTGTGTTGGTGAGCAGCTCCACCGGGATCGGGAGCATTTTAGGTCGCTCGATTGGGTTAGAAACATAGAAACATAGAAAATAGGTGCAGGAGTAGGCCATTCGGCCCTTCGAGCCTGCACCACCATTCAATGAGTTCATGGCTGATCATTCACCTCAGTACCCCATTCCTGCTTTCTCACCATACCCCTTGATCCCCCGAGTAGTAAGGACTACATCTAACTCCTTTTTGAATGTATTTAGTGAATTGGCCTCAACAACTTTCTGTGATAGAGAATTCCACAGGTTCACCACTCTCTGGGTGAAGAAGTTTCTCCTCATCTCGGTCCTAAATGGCTCACCCCTTTATCCTTAGACTGTGTCCCCTGGTTCTGGACTTTCCCAACATTGGGAACATTCTTCCTGCATCCAACCTGTCTAAACCCGTCAGAATTTTAAACGTTTCTATGAGGTCCCCTCTCATTCTTCTGAACTCCAGTGAATACAAGCCCAGTTGATCCAGTCTTTCTTCATAGGTCAGTCCCGCCATCCCGGGAATCAGTCTGGTGAACCTTCGCTGCACTCCCTCAATAGCAAGAATGTCCTTCCTCAGGTTAGGAGACCAAAACTGTACACAATACTCCAGGTGTGGCCTCACCAAGGCCCTGCACAACTGTAGCAACACCTCCCTGCCCCTGTACTCAAATCCCCTCGCTATGAAGGCCAACATGCCATTTGCTTTCTTAACCGCCTGCTGTACCTGCATGCCAACCTTCAATGACTGATGTACCGTGACACCCAGGTCTCGTTGCACCTCCCCTTTTCCTAATCTGTCACCATTCAGATAATAGTCTGTCTCTCTGTTTTTACCACCAAAGTGGATAACCTCACATTTATCCACATTATACTTCATCTGCCATGCATTTGCCCACTCACCTAACCTATCCAAGTCACTCTGCAGCCTCATAGCATCCTCCTCGCAGCTCACACTGCCACCCAACTTAGTGTCATCCGCAAATTTGGAGATACTACATTTAATCCCCTCGTCTAAATCATTAATGTACAGTGTAAAACAGCTGGGGCCCCAGCACAGAACCTTGCAGTACCCCACTAGTCACTGCCTGCCATTCTGAAAAGTACCCATTTACTCCTACTCTTTGCTTCCTGTCTGACAAGCAGTTCTCAATCCACGTCAGCACACTGCCCCCAATCCCATGTGAAACTCTGGGTTGTCCCAGAGTTTCTCGAAGGCCGCCTGATTCATCAGCCACTGGCTCGCCCCTGTGTCCACCTCCACTGAGACTGGAGCGCCGTTGATTTCGACGGTCCGTTTTCAGCGGGGATTTCTCGGTGGAGCAGGTAAACGCTCCGTCCACCTCTTCCTGGGGCCGAGCTGCCTCTCGGACTCTCGCTTCACCGTCGCCAGAGTCCCAGTAATCGGCCAACTCCTTCCTCATCCACTCGGTGAGTAACATTTCTCTCGCACACTCGCTGGAGGTGGCCCTTCGTGTTGCAGCCTTTGCAAGTATGGTCTTTGTAGCGGCACTGGGGTGGGCCCTGTGATTCCCTCCACAGCGCCAGCATGGGGCTGGCCAGTTGGCCCCATGTGGCGGACTCAGGGTTGCGGGACGCGGGGTTCTGTTCTCTCTACCCTGAGAGAGACCGCTTGCAGCGGCCTTGCCCCTCAAAAGGCGGCAGTCGGTTCACAGTGCTTGCCGGGTTTGAGTCCTGGGGGGCGAGCCATCCGCCACACGGGGCCATCCGCTTGGAAACGCAGGCCGAGATCATGAAAGGCCTGGCTCACGCTAATTGCCTTCTGCAGGGTGACCATGGTGTCCGCAGAGAGCAGTTTGTGGAGGAGGCCCCCTTGTGGGCGCCTGGCTCTCTTTCGGTTTGAGCTGCTCCTGTGTCATCGTTACGAGCTCCGCCTACGTTTTGGCCGTTGTCTTCGCTGGGGCTGGCAAGTCCCTGACCAGGCCATAGACGGTGGGCCCACAACTGCTGAGCAGGACAGCTCTGCGCTTATCAGCCGGGTGAGGCCGGTGTGTCTCCCGCCAGGTCGTTCGCGACGAAAAAGTGTTCGAGCCTTTGCACAAAGGCCTCTCAATCTGCCCCATCGGCTAATTGTTGAAACGGGCCAAGGTCAGCCATTTTCGCGTGGAAATTCGTAATCTCGTCGCCAGTCATTATGTCTGTAAGCACTCTAGTAATGACTCCACCAGGTAAGGTATTGTACTTGAACCGTGGTGACCTTAGTCCATTTATCACAGCTCCTGCGTGCGGGTACAGTATGGTGAACTCCCTGTTATACCTGGTTACCTGTCGTGTACAGGTGACCCCTAGGTCTCTACCAGTTGCACCCACAAGCTATCGTGTATCCAGTGTGAAGAAAGATCGTGGTCTTATGTAACTGTACATTGAGTGTACAGGGAGTATACTTATATTATACATACACAACACTCTCCTCATGCTTTGCTTGATCATTTGTACTGCACGTTCTGCTTGCCCGTTGGACGCAGGCTTGAACGATGCTGACCTGACATGTTTTATGCCATTAAGTTTCACAAGCTCCTGACTGGTGAAGCACGACCCATTGTTGCTCACCACTATGTCAGGCAGACCATGTGTCGCGAACCTGACATTGAGATTCTCTATGGTTGCCGTGGACGTGCTGGATGACATCATTATGCATTCTATCTACTTCGAATAAGCAGCCAGCACCACTAAAAACATCTTGCCCAGGAAGGGGACCTGCAAAATCTACATGGATCCTGGACCAAGGTTTGGATGGCCACGACCACAGACTCAGGAGCGATTCCGCTGGTGCTTTGCTGAGCTGCATGCAAGTGTTGCACTGATGCACGCATGCTTTCAGCTCAGAATCAATTCCTGGCCACCAAACATGGGACCTGGCGATGGCCTTCATCATCACTATGCCAGGATGTGTGCTGTGTAACTCACACACAAACTTCTCTCTCCCTTTCTTAGGCATTACAACTCGATTGCCCCACAATCTGCTTGAATAGACAGTTCGTCCTTGCGACAAATGTACGGTTTGGCCTCCTCACACATTTGCTTAGGTATGGCAGACCAATCCCCTTTGAGAAAGCAACCCTTTACCACCGAAAATATCGGGTCCTGGCTGGTCCAGGTCTTAACTTGTTGAGCCTTGACAGGGGTACCTTCACTCTCAAAAACATCCATGATTAACATTCGATCCACAGGTTGTGGCGTTTCCACCTCCGGTGTGGGCAATGGCAAATGGCTCAAAGCATCGGCACAATTCTCTGTGCCAGGTCTGTGGCGAATGATATAATCATAGGCAGATAATGTCAGCGCCCACCTTTGGATGCAGGATGAAGCGTTGGTATTAATACCTTTGCTCTCGGAAACCAACAAAATGAGCGGCTTGTGATCAGTCTCTAATTCAAACCTCAGACCGAACAGGTATTGATGCATCTTTTTAACACGGTACGCACATGCTAAAGCTTCTTTTTCTACCATGCTGTGGGCCCTTTCTGCTTTAGACAAACTTTTGGATGCATACGCGACAGGTTGAAGTTTCCCTGACTCATTGGCTTGTTGGAGTACGCAACCAATTCCATATGACACAGGCCAAAACTAAACGTTTACATGGGTCATAATGTACCCGCAGCTTGTTCGAGCAAAGCAGATTAGTGGCTTTCTCGAAAGCTCTGTCTTGCAATGCGCCCCACACCCAGTTGTCACCTTTTCTCAATAGCATATGCAGTGGTTCTAGTAAGGTGCTCAATTTAGGTCGGAAGTTACCAAAGTAGTTGAGTAGACCCAGGAACGAACTCAGCTCTGCCACGTTCTGTGGCTTGGATACATTCCTGATGGCCTTGGTTTTCACGTCAGTGGGTCTGATGCCACCAGCGGCGATTTTCCTCCCGAGGAATTCGACCTCCGGTGCCATGAAGACGCACTTCGAGCGTTTCAGTCTGAGTCCCACTCTGTCCAAACGCAGTAGAACCTCTTCCAGGTTGTTCCGATGTTCCTTGGTGTCACAACCGGTGATCAGGATGTCATCTTGGAACACAATGGTTCTGGGAACGGACTTCAGTAGACTTTTCCATATTCCTCTGGAATATTGAGGCAGCCGAACAAATCCCAAACGGGCACCTGTGGTAAATAAACTGTCCTTTGTGCGTGTTAATGCACGTAAGCCTCTTCAACATCTCAACCAGCTCCTGTGTCATATAGGCCGACGTCAAGTCCAGTTTTGTGAACAACGTCCCTCCGGCTAGCATTGCAAACAAGTCATCAGCCTTCGGTAACGGGTACTGATCCTGTTTCGAAACCCTATTGATCGTAGTCTCCACAGATTCTGACTGTGTCTTCACTTTTCAGCACAGGAACAATGGGGCTGGCCCATTCATTAAATTCGACCGGTGATATGATCCCTTCACACTGGAGCCTGTCCAGTTCAATTTTGTCCTTCTCCCTTATCATATACGGAACTGCCCGAGCTTTATGATGGACGGGTCTTCCATCTGAGTCCACGTGGATCTGCACCTTGGCTCCTGTGAAGTTGCTGATACCCGGTTCGAACAGCGAGGGGAACCTTGCTCAATACTTGGGCGCATGTATCTTCCTCCGATGACAACACCTTTATGTCGTTTCAGTCGCATCTGATTTTCTCCAACCAGCTCCTGCCGAGCAGTGTTGGGCCACTGCCTGGAACAATCCACAGTGGTAACTGGTGAACCGCACCGTTATGTGACACATTAATCTGTGCACTGCCAATCACCTTTATCAGTTCTCTGGTGTATGTGCGCAGCTTGGCGATAACAGGGCTCAGCCTGGGCCTCACAGTCTTAGTATCCCACTGCTTATTAAATGCCCTCTTGTTCATGATCGATTGACTCGCCCCCGTGTCCAGTTCCATCGATACTGGTATCCCGTTAAACTTCACATTAATCAAAATTGGTTTACTCTTGGTTATGAAGGAGTTACAGTCCATACACTTCCTCCTCTGGTATCTCGGATTGCGTATCCGGATCCGCGCTAGTCCGACTCTCATCCTCCACGTGATGTGTCGCAGCACGCTTGCTCATCTGCGGACACTTGCGCTGGAGATGCCCCACTCTCAGACAGCCTTTGCAACTATATTGCTTAAATCGGCACTGCTG